>NW_024384417.1:0-4865 GCF_016835505.1 Polypterus senegalus
GTAGGTAGAAGGCTGAAATTTGGAATTTGGAAATTTGAAAATGGTCATAACTGGAACCTATTTTTCTCCATTTACTGTAATGGAGTTGAGCTCGAAAGCTGTGGGGGCGGAGTTTCGTGTGACATCATCACGCCTCCCACATAATCACGTGAACTGACTGTCAACATAGTGCGTAGAAAACCAGGAAGAGCTCCAAAAAGCGCTGAGGAAAACATGCATTATACAATTGAGAAGGCAGCGAAACAATAAGAAGCGAGCGACTGACATATACAACCATATTCATGACTGCTGCTACCTCGGAAAGAAAGCAAGGTGTAAACCTAAAGTTTAAATTAAGTTCATAGACAGGCTGCCGCTGGCCTTTCTCATGCCCACGGGTAATGCGGGATACAAGTTTAATGAGAGGACGAAGGATATAAACGAGAGTTTTGATCACTTTGTAACTAAGTTAAAATTGCAGGTGAAGGGCTGTGCTTATGCAAATTCCGAGAGACTATGTTTGTGGGGGATTAACAGTTAAGGCGGGTGGTGAAGTCACGTCATCATCTCCCCTCCCACTCTCCCATTCGCTCTGAGCTGACCTCCGCAGCCAACGCAGTCTTACAGAAGTGACATTGTGACGCTGCCACCAAATACTCACAGAAAAATCCACAAGTTAATACACACGCTGTCTCTAGAGTTTCTCCACACTGAATCCTCCAGGCACTACTTACAAAAGGTTACATTGATAATCGTGTTACGTTATTTTTTACATTTTTCCTTTTCTTAGCACAAGCACAGCTGAGAAGCTTCGATGCATATGCTCCATAATGCGTTAAAAAATCACACATTTAATCACACTTTGCATTACAAGCAAAGGGGAACTTCTGTCAATGCATGATTTCCTGGTACACGATTACATTGATCAGCGCTTCCCGATTCATTTTACCCTCGCACCCCCTTGGTTTGAGAAGAAGTATTAAAAAATATGAGGTTAACACAGAAAAACAGATCACCAATTCAAGCTTTATGAATAATCGATTCGCCATCAATAATTGTTTTGGTAAAGCCATACTCTGTGTAATCCTCCTTCCATTTTATAAATTTTACGCCACTAGCCATGATTAAATGAACGGTAAAAAAGTAACAGCGAAGCGAGGGTGACTTATTTAGGCAGGCAGGCGATGGCTCAATAGCTCGAATTTGGATATAAGTAGGTTCTATTTAGTCGCCAGAAATATCTTTGTTAGGAATGGAAGTTGAATTTAGTCTTTAAATTTCTATGGTAAAGAAAAAGTTATGCAATGATGACTAAATTTAACTATATAAAGTCATTCCCGAGTATATAAAGTCAAACCTTGATTATTTAAAGTCAGTGTCGGAATAAATAAAGTCAAAACTTGAATATATAAAGTCAGCGTTGGTATATATAAAGTCAAAAGTAATTCCAAAATATATAAAGTCAAAACCTGAGTATATAGAGACGGCGTTGGAATATTTCTGAATATATAAAGTAAGCGCTGGAATATATAAAGTGAAAACTTAAATATATAAAGTCAGCATTGGAATATATAAAGTCAGCGCTTTATATATTCTGACTCCGACTTTATATATTCAGATAATCAATGTATTTGCCTGTTTGGCACCCCATAGTATATGTGTGTGTATGTATGCATGTGTGTATGTACACATGTGTATATATATATATATATATATCAAAATACCTGCGATTGCTTGAGAAGTAAAAGAAAAGGAAACATTTTAATAATAACGTAACATGATTGACAATGTAATTGTTTTGTCATTGTCATGAGTGTTGCTGCATATATATATATATATATATATATATATATATATACATATATATATATATATATATATACACATCTATACACATATATATACAGTTATATATATATACATATACACACATACATATATATACATATACATATATACACATACTGTATATATACACACACACATATATACATACTGTATATACATATCTACATATATACTGTATATACACATATATATACAAATCTACATATATATATATTAGGGGTGGGACTTCGATTAAAAATTAATCCAATTAATTAGAGGCTGTGTAAGAATTAATCTTGATTAATCGTATGTAATCAATGCACACGTAAATTTGCCCCAAATCGCAAATGTTTTTTTTTTATTTAAAACGGTTTTAGTGGGCGACAGAATCAAATAATAGACATGGACATGAATATTGTAAACTGAAGCTGTTTTAATTTCTGAAAAAAAAAAAGCTTTTAAACTGCATTTGAATTCAAAACAGAAACAAAAATATCATCCCTGGTTAAAATTGGGCAGACTTAAAAATAAAGTGTAGTTTAAGTACTTTAAGTACATTTGCAGAATAGTATTGTCTTTAAATAATAAGAACCAAAATTTCAACATAAAGTGCAATTTTTCTTCTTAAACAAATAAGTCAGAAACATAAAAGGTAATTTGACCAACTTAATCTTTAAACTCTGAGTAACCTTAGCCAAAATTATTTTGTACATCAGGCTAACACAGTGTGATCATTGAACATTTTGTAATTAGATGTAATTAGAATTACTAACGGTCACGGAAGTCCAATGATCCCCAGTAAGAGCCACAAAGTCCGCTTTCTGTAATGCATCTAATTTTCATTGCTTTTCAGTGTGCAGAAAACCACGGTTTTATCAAGGCTTCAGCTCGGGTAGTCGAAATGATCAGTCGTGAAGGCGCTTTATTCCGACTCTAACATTTTTGTAGCTGTGATGTGTGCATCAGTGTAATGGATGTACCAGGAAATCATGCATTGACAAAAGTTCCCGTTTGCTTGGAATTGAAAGTGTGATTAAATCGCTTATTTTTTAGCAGCGCTTATGGAGTACATGCATCGAAGCTTCTCAGCTGTGCTTGTGCTAAGAAAGGGAAAATTTTAAAAATAACGTAACATGATTCTGTGTTAACGAATATTTTTCATACGTCCCAAACCAAGGAGATCAGAAGGTAAAATGAATCGGGTAGTGCGCGTACATACTCAGTGCATCCCCTCTTGGAAATCGAACCTCGAATGTTGGCGTTAGAGGCGAAGACTCTACAAGCCACAGCGTGTGGCTTGTCTATCTAAAAGTATGTACTGTAGATCGGGCTATATATATACATTTATATATATATACCCGTATCGTGAGTGGAGGAGTAGAAGTTATGAAAAAGAAAAGGGAACATTTTAAAAATAGCGTAACCGCGATTGTCAATATACAGTAATTGTTTTGTGAGTGTTATTGAATGTTGCTGTCATCAAGGATTTGATTATCATTATTTGTTTCAATCAGGTTCGCATTTGTACGATGTGTTCGTCTTCCTCTTTATCTGAGATGTGACAAACTGCATGCACGGGTTTTTTTTTTTACACTGTCTTCCTTTAGCGGGACATTCACTTTTTCCACCGTGTGCTTTGTTTCCGCAGTAGCTGCACTTCATATTTTTTTGCTGCCTTCTCAAATGTGTAATTCGGTTTTTGTTCAGCACTCTTTGGAACTGTTGCTTTTGTCTGTGCACTCGTCAGTTCACGTGAGCGCTTGGTGTTCTTGCATGCGAAGGTTCCCCAGCTGTGCTGGTGCCATCTCGTGTAATGTCAGCTAAGACCCGGCACTTAAAAGTTTCTCTCGCAGTTTCAATGAGTTTGTGCCAAACACCACCCTGACCATCTCATCTTCCTCTGCATAAGCACAGTCCTTCACACGTGAATATTTACTGGCAGTGTTTGTATTGGATTGCCGCTGATGGACGGCCTTATATGGGCAGGCACTAAATTACAAACGCTAGTGGCAGCCTGTCTATGAAACTTAATTTAATATAAACACGGTTCATGCGTGCTTTGTCTCAGTAGCTGTACTTATGAATATGCTTGTAGCATCATTTGCTTCATAATGTTTTTCTGCCTTCTCAATTGTGAAATGCTTTTGTGCTCATCGCTGTTTGGAGTTCTTCCTTGTTCTGTACGCACTTACATAGGAGGCGTGATGATGTCACACGAAACTACGCCCCCCACGGCCATCTCCAACTCAACTCCATTACATTATATGGAGAAAAATAGCTTCCAGTTATGACCCTTACGCGTAGAATTTCGAACTGAAACCTGCCCAACTTTTGTAAGTAAGCTGTAAGGAATGAGCCTGCCAAATTTCAGCCTTCTACCTACACGGGAAGTTGGAGAATTAGTGATGAGTCAGTGAGTGAGTGAGTGAGTGAGTGAGGGCTTTGCCTTTTATTAGTATAGATTTATACATACACACACATATACTCCCGAATGATTTTATATTCTGACGCTGACTTTATATATTCAAGTTTTGCCTTTATATATTTGGAAAGACTTTATATATTCCGACTAAAGGAGTGGAAAGTACCAATGCACATAATTCACTCAAGCTCCATATGCGCAAAGCATACAATTATTCAACTTAAAATTCTTTATTTGGTACATCTGTCTCATTTAAAATTGTCCATAATGTTTCCAGGGCGAGATCCAACCTGCAAACATTGCAATCAAGTTCCAGCCTCACTGGGTCACATGTTTTGGGCCTGCGCCAAGTTAACATCATTCTGGACCAAAATCTTTAAATGCCTTTCAGACAGCTTTGGTGTCACAATCCCTCCTAATCCCAGCTGTGTTTGGTGGGCTCAGAGAGGGGCTTAAAGTGGAAAAGGACAAACAAACTGTGATTGCCTTTACTACACTACTGGCACATACATTTATCTTGCTCAACTGTTAGAATCCTAACTCTCCTATTCTAAGTCAGTGGGTTACTAATGTTATATACAATTTGAAATTGGAAAAATCTAATTCTCATCCATATATAATTAATATATAATCATAT
>NW_024384418.1:0-14208 GCF_016835505.1 Polypterus senegalus
AAGGAAGTACATACTTAAGGTATATACCATCCTAGTGAGACGTCATCTAGAGTAGTGCGCAGTTTCTGGTCTACATATTACAAAAAATGCATAGCAGGGTTGAAGTACAGAGAAGAGCAACTATTCTGAGTCCATCACTGTGAGGTATGAACTGTGACAAAAGACTGAAGAACTGGAATTTCTGTAATTTAAGTAACTGGACATTTAGAGGTGGTATAATACAATTGTGTAACATTATGAAGGGAATTAGGGCATTTGATCCAAATGATATTTTACAATAAATCCTTCAACAAGAACACAGAGAACCATAATGAAATTGGTCAGGGCCGATTTCATACCAACTTTATTAGGTTTTCTTTCCACACACAAATAATGATAGATACATGGAATAAGGGGTAGACAGTTTTACTCTGGGGACTCCTAGAACTAAGTGAATCGCTTGTTCTTGTTAAGAGGGGTCTAATGTTTATACCCTTCTCGAGATCTGTAGTTGAGTTGATTCCCCCTGCTAATCAAACATCCTGGCTTATCATTATATTTAATCTATTTCCCTTTGCTGTCTCTCCATTGTCTCCTCTTTACCTGTATGGAAGTAAAGACTCAGTTTTTTTCTTTTTCTTTATCTTCTATGCTCTGGGGACATTGCACATACCACTACTTCACCCAAAAACCTCATTATATTCAACATCAACATATTTTATTTAAGTTTGTGTGTTGTCTTTATCATAAATGTTGTATTGTGGGGTAGTTTGCTGACCAGTATTACCAACACTGTTCTTTAAATGCTTCTAAAAAATTTCTTTCACATTTTTTGGAACACACATGATTTTATATATATTTTTTGAAGATTAAAAAGCTTTGAGTATGCAAAAACTATTGTATGTTGATTATGATAGAAAGAAAAGAACCTTAAAATCACCATATTTTAGACGTAAAGAACTAGGCAAGGAAGGCATTTTTGCACAGCCTCATGCTTTTCTATTTAGAAATAAAATAGGAAATAGATGGCATTTTTAAATGTTTCAGGTTGCTAAATGCAGACATAGCATTTATTTCCAATTGCAACTAGTAACCATAAAAATACTGTCCTATTTCCTCCTTCCTAAATTTAGATAAATGACCAAGTTTTGTTAGGTTTTGGTTTTTGCCTTTGATGCCCACTGCAACAAGAAGAGTGCAGATAGTTTAGCTCGCCTTTTCTAATTTTGCCCCAAGCAACTTTCCTGAACAAGACTTTTTTAGGGAGGATGACCTTTCCATCAAAGCTGTTACTTTTAGATTGTTTTCTCCATAGAGTTCTGAGTTAATCATTTCAAAGTGCTTTTTGAAGATGACTAATTTTAAGAACTTTAGATACATATACTTGTGTTCAGCATTGCCTAGTCATGTTCATATATATCACTCAACATAAGCATTACTTGAATTTTGCACTTGGTTTCTGTATTTAAAAATGGCTTGGCGCATATGCATATATTGGCCTGAGGCAGAACTAAGCTTTAACTTGTTTCTATTAGTATTGTCTTTTATTAAGGTTGTCCAAGTACAAAAAAAAAAAAACAGCTGACTTTTTTGACCTTGGCATCTAGTTTTTGTTTCAAAGACTTATTATAAGACAATATTTTTACAATAATGTTAAAAACTAGCTCCTCTAGACTGCTTACTCTTAATACTAATAATCAGGTCACCAATAACAGCGACCTACAAGGGTGCTGGCTCACTGCTACCCATCAGTGCCCCTCAGCATGTCAATATTTTGCCCCGCTCCAATAATAGAAAAACATTTATATCTCTGATTTCTAATTCATTTTGGTGAAAGGCATCAGCTAAAAAAATGTATTACTGTATCATAAAATGGGCGGCACAGTGGCGCAGTGGTAGCGCTGCAGCCTCGCAGTTAGGAGACCCGGGTTCGCTTCCCGGGTCCTCCCTGCGTGGAGTTGCATGTTCTCCCGTGTCTGCGTGGGTTTCCTCTGGGCGCTCCGGTTTCCTCCCACAATCCAAAGACATGCAGGTTAGGTGGATTGGCGATTCTCAATTGGCCCTAGTATGTGCTTGGTGTGTGGGTGTGTTTGTGTGTGTCCTGCGGTGGGTTGGCACCCTGCCCAGGATTGGTTCCTGCCTTGTGCCCTGTGTTGGCTGGGACTGGCTCCAGCAGACCCCCGTGACCCTGTATTCGGATTCAGCGGGTTGGAAAATCATAAAATAAAATACTGGTCAATTTCTAGGATTACTCTAGTACATACTTTATCACAACTATGCAATTTTCTACACATTGAACTGCTTTCCTACTGAATCAACAAGCTAATTAAAAGGTCGTGCTCAGTCAGGGGATGCACTCTGGACGTTGAAGTTTGTATTGAAGGAACTAGTTAAAACAAAACTTTTAACTTTTAAAGTTCCATTATAGAAAATGCTGTACATATCTGACGATCTGACATACTGTAATTCACTGTTGTTGATTGAGAAATTATTTTTGTGTTTTTGTGCACCTGTAAATAAAACTCACTTTTGTTTTGGAAATTACCATCTATTTGTGTCCATGTCTCCATGTCTGAGTTCTCTCAAGTCTGATCCCGGTCGGTCCCGAACTACAAGACACCTACTGTGTAGTCTGGTGCCAACCTTGCCACTACATGGGGTGTCAAACTTGTTATATAATTTATGTGTAAATTACCCTTAAAACTACGGTCTTTCATCACATCACAGCACCACAATGTTGCACAAACCTGTTGCTGTCCTTTCTTTGCTACCTCCGGCCCGGGCTTCATCATCATCGCTGGCCTGACTCTCTGTGCCTTCTAGTTAGAGAAGAACTGAGAAACACAAGCTGTGTTTTGTTCTCCTTAGGCTTTAATAGCAGGTAGAGTCAGTGTCAACTAGACATAACATGTCGATAATGCTAGAAACCTGGTGTGTTTTAGGCAATATGACAGACTTTAGAGCTAAACCCATTTTCTACTGTAGCTATTTAGCTACTTTGCTGTGAACAGGTGCTACTAAACCCGTGAACCAATGAAGTGTTGTAAAGTTAACTGATACCTTTTCTCACCTTTTCTAAATAAAGCTGATTTTTTCATACATTAGGGGGTATCCTCTTCCAGCACAGTATTCTTTCTTTTAATCCTTGCTTTCTTAGCACAAACTTTCTCTTTTCTTTCACCTTCCGTGTCCATTGTAAAATGGTTAAATGTGGCAAGTGTGCTCAGAAAATTGATGGATGGCTTTATAATATCAGTTTCATACATGGAAGGTTGCACCATTTGGTGGTCACCAAATGGAGTTGCCTCCTTATCCAATAGAATGAATACTTGGAAGCAAAGTGGGGTTACACCACTTGGGAAGGGGTTTTTTTTTATGGATTTACTAAATGTGTGTTAATTTATTCATGAAAATTTGAAATGTGTAGATGCCAGCTCAATTAACCCAGAAACGTCAACGCCTATTGGGAAATATCCCAGTGTTCCTGATGTCCACAATACTCCTGAGAATTACAGTGTATCTTGGAAAATTTGAAAATATTTTGTATGTCAAACTAAACAAATACAATTCAAGAAATCATATTTCAAACAGAGAGATCATACTTAGGCTGTAAAATGTATTTTAGACTCCCGTTTAACACTGTGCAAAAAAGAGTCACTAGAATTAAGTTAGGAGGGCTGAAAAACCTAAGAAGCTGTTTGAGGGATTAGAAATTATTATAACACTGGCTGTGTAAGCCCGTGCTGTAAAAAGCCCGGGCTCCTACAAACTATTGAAATCGTCAAAAAAAAAAAAAAATTGAAACATAGAGATGTCAGGTAATTGAAAGGAACTACTCTGGGCATCTCTTTCTTCTGAGGTTTCGTTTTGCTGGCCTCGCTTGTGTTATTAGCGGCTAAGTGAGTTTTCTGTTTCCTCTGAGCCCTTATCCCGACTCCACCTCTCACTTACGGTCTGGACAGACGCACACACTTCCACGCGTAGACGTTTATATATACAGTAAGATATGATTATATTTGTGAAGAGAATAAGTAAGTTGGGTACTGTGAGCCAGGACAAGGATTCAGGTCCTTGGAGTTGTGAAAAAGCAGCATTAACCAGACATTTTTATGTGGAGGTTGTCCACATACAGTTTTTTAAAGTGTTGTGGGCAGCTGGTACCCTTGCCCGGCTGGGACGTCTTCATAGTGGAAGGACTGGAGGCATTATCTCCCCCAAATCGCTAGGTGGCAGCCCTCCTGGGTTGGTACACCACCCTGGACTCCCACAGGGCACACTGAGACTTGAGGGGATCCTGGGGTGCTGCTAGAGAGGGACTGGGGAGCACTACTTTGTAAGGTTACTCTATTCACCTGGAAGTGCTTCTGGACCAGGCTAGTTGACCACCGGAAGTACAACCATGCGCAGCATAAAGAAGTAGCCTCACTTCATTCCAGGAGCCCGAGTTGTTAAGAAGAGGACGAAACTTCCTGGATGAAGAAGTAGGCAGAAAGAGAGAGAAGAAGACAGGAAGTAAAAGAAGATAAAGTGATGTGTGCTTTATTCCTGTGCTTTGAAATGTGCTTGTGTGGGAAACACAAAACAGTGTCAAAGTCATGTATTGTACCAGTGTCTCTCTGTGTCAGGTCTGGGGAGCTGGAGAGCTCCCATCAGGCCACACACACATAATTTGTTTTCTTTAAAGAAAAACATGTATGTTGATTGGTGAAAGTTACCTGCTTACAGGTAAATTTCAGAAAAAACATTAAAAAATGTTTCTTTACAGAACATGGTGTATATATTTGGAATTACTTTTGTAGTGGTGTTGTAGACATTAGAAATGAATGACTTCCAAACCCTACATTGATGTTTTATCGGGCATATTAGCTGAATATACAGTAAATTGACGAGTTTGAAAGGATTATTTTCATTAAAGAATTTCTGCTTTGATCATTGATGTTGCAGACTCTAATCAACCCAAAAACTAGTATCTATTTCTCAATGGCGAATAAATAAATGAGTAAATAGTGAATGCAATGTGGCACTATACAGAAAAATAAGAACTTCGCCAAGAAAATGTAAAGGAAGAAAACATTAGGGAAGTTTAGAAATATAAAAACAAGAAGAACATTACACATACTCCAAACACCCGAGGCTCTAATGAGATACAGATAAATGGGCTCTCCACTAATACACATATCATCATGCAATGCAATCAGGCAAACAAACATACATTTGCACAGCAGCAGACTGCTATTTTCAGTTTGGATAAGCTTGCAAAGCCTTTAGGCTTAGTATTTTTCCCAGCTAGTCCCCTAAGTTTTAGTGCAATTAAAAGCACCTGATATTACAAAATATTTAGCACTGATGTGTTTAGCATTCCTCCAAGCAGTGAGCTTAGTCACAATTATAAGTCTCATTTCACCACACTTAATCTGACAAGCAAACAACACCGTATAATACATACATACAGAAGATCTAGTCATAGTTGAAAAATTGTAAAAGATGTAATTCAAATTGAGACATTGGGGATGCTGCTTAGTCCCAGCTAATCCTATATAAATTTAAAAATAAAATGTTTTAGCAAGTCAAATGCCATACCAGTGTTAATTCAAGTAAAGACTGTTAAAGTTATAAAGGAAAAGTTAGGCTTCGTTATCTTTATCAAATAATTCTATATATCTTATCTAAGATTAGGGTACAAAAATGTTACAGAAGGATTTGGTTAATTTGCTTCACAAATAAATACTGAAAACCAATTTAGTTAAGTCTGACTGTGATTTTGTGAAATGACATATTTTTCTTACTACTGTTAGGTGTAAATTTGGATTTAAGCTTGAAAAGACACAACATAAAATATTTTACAGTATATGAATGACTCCTTAATACCAGTAATTTAAGTAGCAATTTTATGATTTTATACCTGTAACTATCTTAATGATGTTAAAGTTATAATAAAGTGTAAAGTATGATCATTTTGCTTTTAACACTAAAGGGTACAGGCTGATCAAAGACCTATCAAACATCAAACTTTTCTGTAAACTATATTTTAAAATAAATGTTTATATTTACAGCATATTTATAAAATGTTGCAGGAGTATTGATAAATGAGGTTGCTGGTAAGGTAGTATAGGTAGTATGAATCTATACTAATAAAAGACAAAGCCCTCACTGACTGACTGACTGACTGACTAACTGACTCACTCACTGACTCATCACTAATTCTCCAATTTCCTGTGTAGGTAGAAGGCTGAAATTTGGCAAGCTCATTCCTTACCGCTTACTTACAAAAGTTGGGCAGGTTTCATTTCGAAATTCTACGTATAATGGTCATAACTGGAACCTATTTTCGGCCATATACTGTAATAGACTGCAGCATCATCACACCTTCCACGTAATTGAGTGCCTGCCTATATAAGGTAAATATTCGCGGGTGAAGGACTGGGATTAGCATATTCATAAGTAAAAATATCTGAATCACAAACTGATGTTAGTTATATTTTGTCCATGAATACTTATTTAATAATTCCAAATAGTCTGTCCACTTCCTTTCATAGCTTTTCCGATGGTTGTGCTGCTTCCAGGCATGTATTTTCGTATTAAAGCATTTAACCAATCACATTTCAGCCATCATTTGTTGCCAGGCAGAGAGGCCTTCACAATCCGTTGTGCAGGCACTCTAACACAGAATAAATGTCGATTAACCTGTTGCTTCAACCAATCAGATTTTGAGTGGGTGTCAGTAGGGCCCTCTAGCAGGCAAACGGCAACGTCGCCGTATTCAGGCCCATTGATTGGATAGAAGCCGATATGAGGAACTCTACATGGCCACTGAATGCACTGCAAGAGCTCCGAGCGAAAGATCCTCGCCCGCACTACGGCCAACTCCATGGCAGGATTCTGGACAATATTATTTTCCAGACACAGACCAGATTTCACGACAACGAAAACCTGATGTTTGTCACGCTCCTTGAGCCCCAGATATTTCAGGAATACAAGAAAATTTCATGCATGCAGCATTCTCCAGTTTAACACAAGAGCCACGGAGTGGTTTTTGATCTGTCTCGGCTAAAAACAGAACTGACTGTAATGTACTGTATGTCATGGATGATTTTGCAGGAAAATCTCCCACTGATCTCCTTGACTTCCTTCATCAGAAAAATCTGAATGAGAACATGGGGCAGCTGTTCACATTGGTATATTTGGCAGTGACCATTCCCGTGTACACTGCTTATGTCGAGCGGACATTTTCAGCCCTAAAGTGAATTAAAACTTATGCCAGAAATACGACAGGGCAGGTTTGAATTTCAGCATTAGCTTCGATGGCAATAGAAAGGGACTTTTTGATGGAACTGAAGCGCATGGATAATCCATATGGCAGAGTAATTGAACTGTTTTTGAGGAAAGAGAGGAGGATGGATTTTGTTTACAAATAATCCGAATTTTTGGTGAGTAAAATGTTGCGATTTTCCTAAATAATATTGCAAGTTTATGAGTTATCGTTGATGTTTTTTATGTGTGTCGCAGCTGTGGCTGCAGTAGAAAGGAACTTGCTCATCCCAGGTTTGTCTATTCAATAAAGGCATTTATTGTGGTTACAGGAGTTATCTTATATATATACCCCAATCTACATACCGTCAAATAAACGAACCACACCCCGTGGCGGTACACAAGAGGCTTTGCCTCTAGCGCTGATGTCCAAGGTTCGATTCCCGAGAGAGGGTGCAGTGAGTGTGTACGCCTGATGAGCCCAGAATTAGGGCGAAACATGTGCCACGTACTCTTTGCATTATTTGATAATAAAACTAATTCAATATATATATATATATATATATACATATATTATATATACACACACACATACATATATATCAGTGCCTTCCGCTTCATTTTACACTTGCACCCCCTGTTACGGACGATCCTGATTTTGCACCCCCTTGGTTTGTGAAGAAATATTAAAAAATATGAGGTTAACGCAGAAAAACAGATCACCAATTGAAACTTTATGAATAAAAGATACTTTATTCGCCATCAATAATTGTTTTGGTAAAGCCATACTCAGTGTAATCCTCCTTCTATTTTCAAATTTTTTCGTGACTAGCCATGATTAAATGAACGGTTAAAAAGTAGGAGCGAAGTGACGGTGACTTATTGAGGCAGGCAGGCAAGAGCACAATAGCACGCGGGCTCGATGTAGTGCATGTCAAGTTGATCTATAATGCACGATCAGATTCTAAAAAATATATCTTTTCAAGTTCTATTTGGATATAAGTAGGTTCTATTTAGTCGACAGAAATATCTTTGGAAGGAATGTAAGTTGAATTTAGTCTTTAAATTTCTATGGTGAAGAAAAATTTATGATGACTAAATTTAACTTACATTCCTACCAAACATATTTCTGTTGACTAAATATAAATTACTTATATTTAAAATTTAAATAGAACTTGAACAGATATGATAGTTCATAATACTCACGCAGCACTAAGTGCACGTAAGAGCGGGAGTCATCCGTTTTAACAAGCAGCGTATTGCACTGATACGAAATAGTCTGCACATTTAATTATCTCGGAATGGATTGATAAATTAAGATTTTGTACAAATAATGTTTTTCATTTTTCTTCCTCGATGGATTCTGGCACCCCCAGCAACAGCTGCTCACACCCCAAAGGGTATATATATATATATGTCTGTGTATATGTATGTGTGTATATACTGTATGTAGATATGTATATATACAGTTATGTCCATAAATATTTGGACAGAGGCAACTTTTTTCTAATTTTGGTTCTGTACATTACCACAATGAATTTTAAATTAAACAACTCAGATGCAGTTGAAGTGCAGACTTTCAGCTTTAATTCAGTGGATTGAAAGTAAATACAGAGGGTGCACTGCAAGGTGCAAGCTACTCATAAGCCTCAAGAAAAGAAAGGCTAGATTGGACTTTGCTAAAGAACATCTAAAAAAGCCAGCACAGTTCTGGAAAAACATTCTTTGGACAGATGAAAACCAAGATCAACCTCTACCAGAATGATGGCAAGAAAAAAGTATGGAGAAGGCGTGGAACAGCTCAATATCCAAAGCATACCACATCATCTGTAAAACACGGTGGAGGCAGTGTGATGGCTTGGGCGTGCATGGCTGCCAGTGGGACTGAGACACTAGTGTTTAGTGAATGATGTGATACAGGACAAAAGCAGCTGAATGAATTCTGAGGTGTTCAGAGACATACTGTCTGCTCAAATCCAGCTAAATGCAGTCAAACTGATTGGGAGGCGTTTCATGATACATATGGACAATGACCCAAAACGTACAGCAAAAGCAACCCAGGAGTTTATTAAAGCAAAGAAGTGGAAAATTCTTGAATGGCCAAGTCAGTCACCTGATCTTAACCCAATTGAGCATGCATTTCACTTGCTGAAGACTAAACTTCAGACAGAAAGGCCCACAAACAAACAGCAACTGAAAGCCTCTGCAGTAAAGGCCTGTCAGAGCATTAAAAAGGAGGAAACCCAGAATCTGGTGATGTCCATGAGTTCAAGACTTCAGGCTGTCATTGCCAGCAAAGGGTTTACAACGAAGTATTAGAAATGAACATTTTATTTCCAGTTATTTAATTTGTCCAATTACTTTTGAGTCCCTGAAATGAAGGGATTGTGTTAAAAAATGCTTTAGTTGCCTCACATCTTTATATGTATATACAGTACAGGCCAAAAGTTTGGACACACCTCCTCATTCAATGTGTTTTCTTTATTTTCATGACCATTTACAGCACTCCATCACTCTCCTTCTTGGTCAAATAGCCCTTACACAACCTGGAGGTGTGTTTGGGGTCATTGTCCTGTTGAAAAATAAATGATCGTCCAACTAACCTGACTTCTGCACAACACAACTGCTGGTCCGACCCCATTGATAAAGCAAGAAATTCCACTAAATAACCCTGATAAGGGTTTCCTTTTCTTTTTCATTACTTCTTTATCACACTATTTCTCCGCTGCGAAGTGCGGGTATTTTGCTAGTATTCTACTAAGATGAAAACAAATTACAAAGTTGCAGGTAAATTTGAATAAGGATGTATACTTTAGGAAAACATTATACTATATTTTATATATATATATATATACAGTATATTGTCACCGACGGCTGGGGTTCTTACCCAGTCTGGACTCCTAGAAGCTCCAGAAGGTGGCAGTAAAAGCTTCCGGTTAAGGAGGACACAACCACCCTGGAGCAGGAGAGGACCACGGGAGAGGAGGAGAGACTTTCCAACTCGTTGGGACCCGTGGCCACCGCCAAGGGGCGCCTTAAGCCTCCTAGAACCCGGGAGAACATTACTTCCGCCACACTTGACAAGATGGAGGAGGAATCTGCCAGTGATGCCCGGAGTGCTTCCGGGGCAAAGGGCAGCACTTCCGCCACACCAGGAAGCGCTGCCGGAAGATCGTCATCAGCCACCTGGAGCACATCCGGGCGGGAATAAAAGGCGCCGCCTCCCAGTAATCTGGGAGCTAGAGTCGGGAGAGGGAGCAGGACGAAGCTCCCAGGAGGAGATTGGTGGCCAAGGACAGAGTAAGAAAAGAAGGATTATTGTGGTGATTGATTGCTGTGTGCATCGTGTGTTGTTCGGGACTTTATTCCTGTGTTTATTTGTGGATGAATAAACGTGTGGTTTTTATAAAGATGTGGTTTCCGACTGGTGATGTCTGGGTAAGTCTCACAATATATATATATATATATATATATATATATATATATATATATATATATATATATATATATATATATATTACATAGTTTACTGTCAAACAATGCAGAGTACGTGACACGTGTTTCGCCCTCGCAGGGATCAAACCTCAGACGTCAGCATCAGAGATGAAGTATCTTTACACTGCACCATGGCGTGTGGTTAAATTTATCTGACAGCCTGGAGATCCGAGTAATTACATTCATAGCATCCGTAGTCTGAGTCTCAATCTGATTGTATGGGTGTTTCATTAATTTGACAGCCTGGAGATCGGAGTAATTACATTCATAGCATCCATAGTCTGAGTCTCCCATACAGTCAGACAACTGAGAGGGCCCGTGGTAGATGTCTACAGACTGGCAGACCAATCACATGCGTTACCTGGTAGGTAACCACCCATATAATCAGATTGAGACTCACACTATGGATGCTATATATATATATATATATATATATATATATATATATATATATATATATATATATATATATATATATATATATATATATATATATATTGTCACAAAAAGACTCCAGATAGTCTTGGGTTTGGGGCAGCCACCGGTATATTATGATCCTGGCTGCAAAAGGTTGAAAATTGATTGAGTTGTTTACAAGTCTGAGTCCAAAACGGAAGTGAATACTTGGAGGTAAGATCGCAGTTTTAGGGGCTGGTGGAGGAAATGATGTAATCTATGCTGGAGCCGGAAGTAACATCATCAGAGGTGTCAAAGCCGGAAGTGATGTCATCAGAGGTGCCAGAGCCGGAAGTGACATCATCAGAGGTGCCAGCACCAGAAATGACATCATTAGAGGTGCCGGGACCTGGCGAGATTTCCCAGGAATGGTCTGTAAGGAACTGAAAGACACAGTCAGCACACTCTGCCACCCCAGGTCTGATGGATGCCAGTTCGAATCCCATAAATAATAGAAGTGACTCTACTCCATTGGGCTCTTGAGCAAGGCCCTTAACCAGCAGTTGCTTCTTCCTGGGTTTGACATTAATCTGCATCTAGCCCTGCAAAGCGGTTCTCAAATTTACAGGGAAAATTAGGGGGTTTAAGGCAGGATTGGCACTACAGCCACCATACAAAACCTCACACTGTTCCAGTGGGGTGCTGAGGTGTCACCTGCTGCACTCGGTCCAAATCCAGGTGGTGTGTCGTGTGGTGGGTGCCCCAATGATTTATCAACGCATGTGTAACATGTTAAAAATGTATGTACATAAAATAAATAACATGCAGTAAAAACTGTAAAAAAAAAAAAAACAAGTATAAAGTTAATTGCATCATAGTTCATAAAGGTATTAGAAGAGTTAAAATAAGACACCCCAATATTTTTTTCTTTTTTGCTAAAAATTTTTAGTGTTTTGAATGTCAAATTCATGGTGCCTGGTGCTCTGCTGTGAACAGTGTGTCAAGGAAAATACCCAAACAGGTCACTAGATGGAGCTATCGCTAGGGAGGAACCCAAAAACACCATAGAGGCAATCGTGGCAGATTAAATCCTGCAGCCAAGCTGAACGCAAGCTAAAGTTTTGTGCCTCTTTGTTTCTAACTACAGGGTTTAGGAATACACTTCTCCCTGACACCCACCAGGCCCGGGAGGGTAACACATGCTCCCAACTTCTCCTCTGTAACATGTTCCATATAGTAAATAACCATGAACAGGTGCTAACAGATTTATGAAATACCAATAAGTCATGATTTTCA
This sequence comes from Polypterus senegalus, assembly GCF_016835505.1. Taxonomy (NCBI): domain Eukaryota; kingdom Metazoa; phylum Chordata; class Cladistia; order Polypteriformes; family Polypteridae; genus Polypterus; species Polypterus senegalus. The sequence continues at coordinate 12,415 of NW_024384418.1, forward strand.
AAGGACATACCCTGCATATAATGACACAGGTTAAGTCCAAGTTTTGTTAATTTGTTAATATCCTGCTAGTTAATCTACCATACAAGATACAATTCAAGATTTCAAGTTTGTTTTTTGTTATACATATTAGAAAGTGTTCTTCATTTATAAAACAGCGGAGAAGCCGTGTAAAGGCAGCTTCACAAAAAAACAGCTCAGCGCCACACTCTGAATGTATTCCTCACATCCCCGTTATACCCTCTGATCTCCGATTTCAATTCAAATGCATCCAATTTCCAGTAAGGCAAATTTATGATGACATGTGATAAGTCTCAGGGACAGACCCTACAAAAGGTTGCCATTGATTTGAGGCAAGATTGCTTTTCTCCTGGACAACTATACGTTGCATTCTCAAGAGTAAGCTCGCACATCTTGGTCATATTACAACCGGAGTGATGAACTGACAACGTCATATACAAAGAGATCCTTAACAAATAGTTATTGGTATATTTTCCCTCAGTTTAAAAAGGTTTTCTTTTCTTCTTAATAAAAATGTAAAAGCTGTACTTCGTCGCTGCAATGCGCGGTGATTTTGCTATATATAGTATATATATATATGTAGATATATATATATATGTGTATATATGTAGATATGTATATATATGTATATTTATGTGTATGTATGTATGTGTATACAGTATGTATATATGTATATGTGTGTGTGTGTAGATATGTGTATATGTAGATATATATATATATCTTTATATGTGTGTGTATATATATATATATATATATATATATATATATATATATAGTGGTGTGAAAAACTATTTGGCCTCTTCCTGATTTCTTATTCTTTTGCATGTTTGTCACACAAAATGTTTCTGATCATCAAACACATTTAACCATTAGTCAAATATAACACAAGTAAACACAAAATGCAGTTTTTAAATGATGGTTTTATTATTTAGGGAGAAAAAATCCAAACCTACATGGCCCTGTGTGAAAAAGTAATTGCCCCCTGAACCTAATAACTGGTTGGGCCACCCATAGCTGCAATAACTGCAATCAAGCGTTTGCGATAACTTGCAATGAGTCTTTTACAGCTCTGGAGGAATTTTGGCCCGCTCATCTTTGCAGAATTGTTGTAATTCAGCTTTATTTGAGGGTTTTCTAGCATGAACCGTCTTTTTAAGGTCATACCATAGCATCTCAATTGGATTCAGGTCAGGACTTTGACTAGGCCACTCCAAAGTCTTCATTTTGTTTTTCTATAGCCATTCAGAGGTGGATTTGCTGGTGTGTTTTGGGTCATTGTCCTGTTGCAGCACCCAAGATCGCTTCAGCTTGAGTTGGCGAACAGATGGCCGGACATTCTCCTTCAGGATTTTTGGTAGACAGTAGAATTCATGGTTCCATCTATCACAGCAAGCCTTCCAGGTCCTGAAGCAGCAAAACAACCCCAGATCATCACACTACCACCACCATATTTTACTGTTGGTATGATGTTCTTTTCTGAAATGCTGTGTTCCTTTACGCCAGATGTAATGGGACATTTGCCTTCCAAAAAGTTCAACTTTTGTCTCATCAGTCCACAAGGTATTTTCCCAAAAGTCTTGGCAATCATTGAGATGTTTCTTAGCAAAATTGAGACAAGCCCTAATGTGCTTTTTGCTTAACAGTGGTTTTGCGTCTTGGAAATCTGCCATGCAGGCCGTTTTTGCCCAGTCTCTTTCTTATGGTGGAGTTGTGAACACTGACCTTAATTGAGGCAAGTGAGGCCTGCAGTTCTTTAGACGTTGTCCTGGGGTCTTT
>NW_024384419.1:0-5036 GCF_016835505.1 Polypterus senegalus
CTCTGAATGTTAACCAAAAATAAGGCTGTAACATAACAAAGTAATGTCAAACTTTCTGATGCACTGTAAATAGCCCTAAGCTCAGCGTCTGTGAAAAGAAAATGGCAAAACCACAAGGAAAAATAGAACAATTTCAGCAACACCAAGTGGAGGCAAGGAAAAATTTACTATTTGCTGGTTTAAACAATGGCATAAACAGAAAAGGAAGTTGATCAAGTGACATAGCATGTCGTAGAAACTCGAAAGCTCAAGTTCACAAAGTTGCACAGTGCGCAAAATAAAAAAAAGATTAAGATTAAGTCATCTGTAAGCTTATAACGCCGATTCTTCAAAACATTTAAGGAACATTGAAATATCTTTTAATACATGTTTTATTATTCTATCCTTCACGCCAGTCCCAGTGAAGCATACAGTGAGAGGCAGGAACAATCCGTAAACGGAGTGCCAGATCCTTGCTAGCGTAGCGACACTGTGTCCTATAATTATTAACAATATAGATTATTTAAATGAAGTTAAAGTTTTATCTGTATAATATATTAAACATATTTTGCTGGATTTCATCTTAAAAATAATATCGTCATCATATGTAAATATGCGCTTTATAAAGTGGCTCAAGTTGTGCAATATTATAACTGTAGTGCAAGTTTACAGTGAAGTGATTGTACAAATAAGTACAAACAGTTCTACATGGAGCACTTGATGGAGTGATTGAGAAGTGATTGTACAAATAAGTACAAACAGTTCTACATGGAGCACTTGATGGAGTGATTGATTGTGTTTAGAGCTCTTGGGATGAAACTCTTTCTGAACCGCAAGATCCGTTCAGGAAAGGTTTTGAAGTTTTTGCCGTGTGAGAGCAGTTCAAATAGGAAGCATGGCTGAGGCAGCATGTGCTTGATGCTGTATACCGATAATTCTCTTCTCGATCAGCAGCTCTGAGTGCTGCAGTGAGAGTAATATGGAAAAAGATGATCCGCTATGGCAACCCCTAATGGGAGCAGCTGTAAGAAGAAAAAGAAGGTGCAGTGAGAGTAACAACGCTAAAGCAGCTATGGTATTTGGAATAGTTTGACCATTCTGTGGACCATTATATTGTTACAGGTTAATTACAGTCAGATGCATTAAACTAATAAACAATATGCGGGTTTAAATTTCAGTGTATTTATAAAGCTGTGTCAGTAATATGGATCTGAAAAAGAACAATAAACCCACACAGGAACAGTAGCACTGCTTTGACGGTGGGTGCCGCCAGTCTGCAAAGCGGAGCAGAAAACTTGCGTACGACAGGGTATGAGCAACCATGGAAATGTGTGTGGCTTAATGACAAATTTAGATTTTATACATCACGATTTGAACGTGGAAATGTTCTTCTGCAACATTTCTGTGCGTATGCACCGTTTATACATGAGGCCCCAGGTATACTAAAAATGCCCTTATTATGAGTCCAATGGTGTGAATGTTAGAAAATAATCCTGAAAGACAACAGGAATAAAAGACAAATGCATTACCTTAAAATTTTACTGAAATTATATTTACTTAAGGAATGCATGGGTTACATGGAATAAATATCGCTTCATATAGCAGTCAATTTAGCTTTGTCATTTTGTCACTTCTGTTATAGACCCCAAATATAGTGCATTTGTCTCTAGACAAAGTTACACAACCTTATGAAAAGTTGAAGTAATCTGGTTTCTTTAAAAATATCTAATACAGAAATTAGATTGAGGTATAAATATCAAACTCTTTTATAGCAGATGGGGAGGCTGTTCATATATATCAAACCAAGATTAATGATTCCACCTTGAGAAATCCTTTTCATTAGCTCAGGAAGGAACTGCCAAACAAACCAGCTATGAACAGGCCCAGATGGACCAATCCAATGTTTTAAGATGTGCTGATAAATTTAGTAACTACTGCACTGTTTTGTAAACTTTAATAATATAGTTAGTAATTTGTAAGCAGCCATACCCTGATCAATGAAACTCCAGTAAGGCAAATAATTATCCTTTTTAAATTCAAAACGGCAACTCCAGAAACTGTAGACAAAAATATAGCCACAAGGTCAAGAATAGGAATCAAAACATTAACCAAAGGCAAAAGTACAGAATACATATATCCCATATATACACATATATATAGCATGAATCGTTAAACAAGGAAAGCACTCGATTGGCTGCTGGAGAGGGTACAAAATGAAATGCTTGAGTAAAAAACAGTCCACGCACCACTAATTTATATTCCTTTCCCTACATAATGTGAAAGCGGTTCAATAATCATTTCATTATCATACAACATTAATGAGAGGGGCCAGGACCTACACTGTAGGAGAAGATCCTCAGCCTATTCCTTACATCTCTAGTCTTTCATCGCCCATTGATTATACAACAAAATTAATTTAAACTCTGATTGAAGGAGCTGGAAGCCATTCTGGCAGTATCACAGGGCAAATTCTTGCACAAATCCACACTTACACATATGGAGGCCTAGCATGCACATCTTTGGGATGCAGGAAGGAAAGCCAACATAGACACATGTAGAACAGGAGAGTGTACAAATTCCTTACAGACAGTACCTGAACCAAGATTTGAACCTTCTGTAGGGTCTGAGCTGTAAAGCAGTAGCATTTGCAACCATGCCATCCTGTATCTTTGTTATATAGGTATGTATACTGTATTTTTATAGCAAATATGGTTTAAAGTGATACTCTCCAAAGAGATGGTGTTGGACAGTTAACATTAATTTCTTTATACAGACTCCGCCCAAAGATGATTTTAGAGGGAATCAGCTGAAGCATTACTTCCGATTGCAAACAGGTCTAATATATGGCGCTACTTTGTGTGTATTGTTGTATTGTATATTCTTTTTGTGTATATCATTTTATTTTTGTTGTTGGTTTTGTATCTCAAATGAATCTAAAAAGGTTTTGTATTCTAATTTTGACCCTCTTTCAAGTATTTTTGACATGTTTCACTTTTGTTTTGCTCTTTTATTGATCCTGTTGCTTGGTCTGTAATCACTTTTATTAGCCTTTTTCACATTCAAATCATCTCTTGGTCTCTTTTCTCCTCACAATAATTCTTGACATCCTGTACGTCATAACAACAGTATCAGAATTAGGTAGAGAGCTAGTGATAGCTTCAGAGCTAAGGTGTTTATTAACTATTTGATGAAATGTTTTTGAAACAATACAATAGTTGGCAAATCAGTTGATATCGGTGTGCCTAGTTCTTCATATTTTTTTTTTTTTTCACCATTGCAGAAACAATGTTGTCATCCTGGAATAAGAACCAATCATGTTATATGTATTTGGGGATTTAAGTTCCATCTACTCTAACAGTGAGTTTTTAGCTTACCCGGTCCCTGAAATTTTGTTGCTGAATTGTTACAGATTCCCTTTAAAACATAATGGTTATAAACGAGAGCAATATGTACAAGTTTTATCCGTTTTTAGTTCAGTCTAATGAATCTACATAAGACAAAGATTAAGATATCCCTACTCTCAATGACAAAATATTTTTTGTTTATCAAGTAAAAGTAATTTCCAAATAATTGGGTTTTTTGAGATACTTGTTTTGAAAAACTGGATTGAAACAACTGACACTTATTGTGTCACAGAATGGTGGAGCATTTTGACTTGAATTTGCTCGAAAAACACTTATTTTTATATAATAAGTAATTTCAATACAGTCACTTCAAGCACTTACCAATATCCCTAAGTGTTGCTGTGGATTTTGTTATTCCTGCATGTTTTTATATTTCAAGTTTCCTGTTATGGTCACTTTGTGTTAGGCTAGCTGAAACAAACTGCTAAAAAACTGCATAGTATACCCGGAGTCAGGAGTTGTGCAGCTCGGCCATTGCCACTATTATTGCCAGCATTTTACCTTGACTCCTCCTATCAGTTTGTCAGTTTGTTTTGCTGTGCAACAATAATCATGCTGAGGTGGTGGGAGGCACAGGCAGTAAAAGTACCAGCCTACTAATGGCTAGGGTGCCAGATGTGAGTGTTTTCACCAAACTGGTTAATTACAAAACCACTCCATGGCTAAAAATATCATTTAGGTGTGGATTTTTAGACTATTTTGCAAATGCAACATCAACCACAGTAAATGGTTGTATACAGGTATCTCATGTTTTAAACAAAAAACAACAACATTTATTTATATAGCACATTTTCATACAAAAATGTAGCTCAAAGTGCTTTACATAATGAAGAATAGAAAAATAAGAGACACAGTAAGAAAATAAATAAGTCAACATTAATTAACATAAAATAAGAGTAAGGTCCAATGGCCAGGGGGGACAGAAAAAACAAAAAAACTCCAGACAGCCGGAGAAAAAAAAATAAAATCTGCAGGGATTCCAGGCCACAGACCAGTCCCCTCTAGGCAATCTACCTAACATAAATGAAACAGTCCTCTTTGTATTTATGGTTTCACAGGAAGGAATAGTGATGATGATGATGATGATGATGATGATAGATGATCAGCGGGACTTCTAGCTTTTAGTCCATCAATGCTGGGGCATCATGATGCTTTGAGTAGGTTGGTGGTGGAAAAGGCAGCCACCACAGAGTAACGAAAAGAAACAGAAGAGAGAGTAGGGTCAGTACAGATTTTGGAGCCACCATGAATAGTTATTATGATGAATTGAACATACAGAGTATCAGTATTAAGATAAAGTGAAGTTATAAAAGGCCATGTTAAAGTAATGTGTTTTCAGCAGTGTTTTAAAGTGCTCTACTGTATTTGCCTGGAATTCCTATCGGCAGGTATTCCAGATTTAGTGCATAACAGCAGAAGGCAGCCTCATCACTTCTTTTAAGTTTAGCTTTTGGAATTCTAAGGAGACACCATTGATGATCTAAGATTACGATTTGGAATATAGGTGTCAGACATTCCTATATAAGATGGAGCAGATTATTTAAGTTGTAACTATAAGCGATTTAAAGTCATTTGGAAAGCCGTCTAAAGGAATGTTGAAAATTAGGATTAGAATCTAATCGACTAAAACAAAAGCGTGAATTAATTTCAGCA
>NW_024384420.1:0-25000 GCF_016835505.1 Polypterus senegalus
CATCATACAGCACGCTACTTGCTTGCACAAGGTGACACACTTTCTGTGGACTATAGAGCTGCATATTAATGGAGTGGCAATGCTTTCTATTTACATAAGAAAATTAATTCTCTGAAGGTGCCCTTTTAGTGCAATGTTGGCATTGAGCTCCACATCGTATAGATTTTCTACTCTTTATATGGCTCTTTGAGGTGACTCGCTATGCTAAAAACAACTGCTTGCCTTTTGCCGTATCAATATATCACAGACTAAATACACACATATAAGGCAATTTTATAGCTATAGGTTAGCTTTATCTGCATATCCTTCTTTGGGGATGGGATTGAACAGAGTACCCAGAGAAGATACAAAGAGGCATGTGGGAAAGCAGGCTAGGAGTAATGAGGTAGCAGCAGTAACCACTACACCATCATGACACCAACTTTAGTTTTCATCTTCTTTTTATATAACATTAGCAAAATACCCGCGCTTCGCAGCGGAGAAGTAGTGTGTTAAAGAAGTTTTGAAAAAGAAAAGGAAAAATTTTAAAAATAACATACCATGATTGTCAATGTAATTGTTTTTTCACTGTTAAGAGTGTTGCTGTCATATATATATATATATATATATATATATATATATATATATATATATATATATATATATATAAACACACACAAACATAAATATATATATATACATATATACATATCTACATATACACATATATACATATGCACATCTACATATATATATATATACACATAGCAACATATATATACACATACATATACACACATACATACACACACACATATACATATATACAGTATATACATACATATCTACATATATATACTGTATATAGCAAAATCCTCAAGGCCAGCATTTAAGTACTGCTTTTAAATTTTTATTAAGAAGAAAAGAAAACCTCTTTAAACTGAGGGAAAATATACCAATAACTATCTATTAAGGATCTCTTTGTATAGCACGTTGTCAGTTCAGCACTCCGGTTGTAATATGATGAACCTGCGCGAGCTCACTCTTGAGAATGCAACGTATAGTTGTCCAGGAGAAAAGCAATCTTGCCTCAAATCAATGGCAACCTTTTGTAGGGTCTGTCCCTGAGACTTATCACTTGTCATCGCGAAGCACAGACTTACTGGAAATTGGAGGCATTTGAGTTGAAATGGGAGATCAGAGGGTATAATGGTGATGTGAGGAATACATTGAGTGTGAAGAAACTCTAGAGACAGCGTGTGTATTAACTTGTGGATTTTTCTGTGAGTATTTGGTGGCAGCGTGACGAAGTTGCTTCCGCAAGACCACGTTAGCTGTGGAGCTCAGCTCGGAGCATATTCTTTTCCTTCCTTGTCAATTGTGTATTGCGTTTTTTGTACAGGTTTGATGCATGGAAGTGATCACTCGTTCATTCAGTTCACGTGTGATGTTGCGATGTCCACGGCTTTATTTAATGTTAGCTAAGACCCGGCACTTAAAAGTTTCTCGTTACAGCAATTTTAACTCCATTACAAAGTGATCCAAAGTCTCGTTTATACCTTGTGTCTTCTCATTAAACTTGTACCTCACGAATAAAGTATTCATCAATAACATGACAAACGTTAGCGTGAGCGTGTCTATAAACTTAATTTAAACTTATGGTTTACACCGCGCTTTGTTTCTGCAGTAGCTGCACTTATGAATTAGCTTGTATGCGGTTTTTCTTCAGCGCTCTTTCGAGCTCTTCCTTGTTTTCTACGTACTGCGTTCACAGTCAGTTCACGTGATTACGTGGATGGCGTGATGATGTAACACGCAACTCCACCCCCACGGCCATAGAGCTGAAGTCCATTACAGTATATGGAGAAAAATAGGTTCCAGTTATGACCATTACATATAGAATTTCGAAATGAAACCTGCCCAACTTTTGTAAGTAAGTTGTAAGGAATGAGCCTGCCAAAGTTCAGCCTTCTACCTATACGGGAAGTTGGAGAATTAGTGATGAGTCAGTGAGTGAGTGAGTGAGTGAGTGAGTGAGTGAGTGAGTGAGTCAGTCAGTCAGTCAGTCAGTCAGTCAGTCAGTGAGTGCGTGCTTTGCCTTTTATTAGTATAGATAACATTCCTAAAACTGCTCAGTTTATTTCAGAATTACAAGAGTTGAAAATATTTTCTGGCTATATCAGGTGCCAAGCAGTAACCAAACATGCATGAGGTGCCAGTCTACCATATGACATTGATTCATTTATTGAATCCCTTAATTGTTTCTTAATTTGATTTGCAAATGGAACTAGCTCAGACACAGGTGCAAATAGTAATGGAACCTTATTACAACAGGGAATATTATTAATTGTTGTGAGCACCAATGTGCATGCTTGCTCATCACTAATTTTGTAAAAGCATTTTAAAAAGCAAGCTAAATATTCAGAGCAGTACAAATCAAACACATTATTCAGCATTTCCAAATAGAAGGTGGCTTCTGACTAAGACCTTGGTTCACTGGTACAGTTATCCAAGTGTTCCTCAGGACCAAACACCGCAGTAGGTCATGATCTTTCAATAATGATGTTTAAATGAGTCTGCTGACAGACATCAAGCGCATGCGCAAAGCCACATTTGTTACATTAGCCCCATGTTTATTAGTAGCAGATCTTGACCTTTGAAATTGAGCTGTGATTTGATTTCCCTCAAGCTCATCTCTGCAAATTAACTACCATGTCTAATAAGAGTGCAAATACTGGCAATAACTCAAGAAAGAGGACAAAATTAACACAGAGCAGTTTTTACTAATCCCAATTAAAGTCATCTGGGACAATGGACATATTTTCAGCGTAATCTTAAGTGTTCTTGTTATCTGCACAAGATGTAGAAATCCATGAAGCCCAGTGATGCAATTACTTCACTATGTGATGCAATGAACACTGACAGTGCACAACATATATAACAATGCTTAATGCAAGGGAAGAGTTTTCTTTTCTTTTTAAAGGAAATGTAATGAATGTGAGCTTCCCTTTACTCTCCTAAGAGTGAAGGCCAACCTGTCATTGGCTGCCTTCACAGAAGCCCAATAATGATGACTAACTTCTGCTCCAGGGCAGAGAAGGCAACGTCCTCTAATTACAATGTGAGCTTGGTTACCATGTGTCCACTCTTCACATGTAGCTTACATCTGCCTTGAGGAGTCATGGCCACTTCAAAGTCTGTCAGCATAACTTTTTCAGATTGGGTCTCCAAGCCTGCCTCTTCTGTAACATGCAGCGAAACATAATGATGCTCTTTCCTTTTTTTTTTTTTTACCTTTTTCCTCACTTTTTGCTTCTTTGTCCTGTTAACATTTACGTCTTTGATAAATCTTTCTGTAAGCTTTTTGGTAACTACTTTTCTATTTGTGTATAGCAGATGAGTACTAATGATACAATACAGATATAGAATTAACATGGCAGTGATCCATCACAACAACACTCATGTAGAGAAATATTCACTCCCGTGTCATACCAATCCATCCATTTTTTAAACCTATTTTCTACTCAGAATATCATGTCTACCTACACAAAAAAATACTTTAATTACTACCACTTTTTATTTATTTATTTGTAACGAAATATAATGGCCCAGCAAATGCTGGTTTGTCTTATGCCAGAGCCTATCCTGGCAGCACTAGACATAGGAGATCCAATGCATAACAATGGTACATACAGATGCCCTCAATGGGCCAGTTTAGAGTCATCACTCAATGTAATCTGTAAAACTGTATGCACCTAAAGTCTGGAATAGTTTACGACAGAAATTTGCCAGGCGAATACAATGGAGCACTTTAAAAAACTGCTAAAAACCCACTATTTTAACATGGCTTTCTCATAGCTACATTTTAGTGTAACCCTGATAAACTATATATACAGTAGAGTCTCGCTTATCCAACCTTCGCTTATTCGACATTCCGTATTATCCGACGTCCCACCTCAAAAAAAAAAACGCATCAATCGGCAACAAGAACTGCAAGTTGAGAGCGTGAGTGTAGTCCATTTTTTGTTGCTCCCAACTCTACCACAGCTAATTACAGTGGAACCTCGGTTGAGAGCATAATTCAATCCGGAAACGTGCTTACAGTCCAAAGCACTCGTACAGTCTATCAATGCGAATTTCCCCATAACAAATAATGGAAACTCAGATGATTCGTTCCACAACCCAAAACTATTCATATAAAAATGATTAATACAAAATATAAAGTAAAAATACATAAAGCAAATTAACCTGCACTTTACCTTTGAAAAGAATCAAGGCTGGTGTGAGTGAGTTTCTAAACTCTTGTGGGATTTCACGCAACGGGATGACACGCAGAAAAGCGTCCCAAAGCAATCACAGTCTCCCAGCGCTGTAGCAGTTCGCCATAAAAGCGAATCTGAAAAGATCGCAGACATGCTATAAGCGCATGCCATCGATGGGTGATACAAGGAACAAGGAACATTATAGATGCGCAGGGCACAGTATTACTTTCCCCCGACCCTGCCTGAATGCTATGTCTGTGTATAGGAGAGTCGCAGATCCCGCCACATTAAATAACCGCGCTGTTGCTGTTTCAACCTTAATAAAGCTGGTGTTGCTAAAGTACTGAGACTCAGCTTCGTGTTTTCGGATGCAAGATGGGGACTCGCCTGTCGCAGTACAAATACGTACACACACACACAGTCACAATGCTGTAGTAAACTGTATAAGCTGGATGTTGACTACGTGAGCGACAGAGTTAAGGCTCTAGAAACTGCAATTAATTACATTGAGCAACAAGAAGAAGCTACAGGAATCGACATAATGATGCTGCAAAGATGGCGAGAACTTGGCAGTGAAGAAATGGCACTCGTCAGGAAAGTAGACTAAGATCAAAAATGTCTTTAAATCATCACAGGACTGAACTTTTTAAGTACAGTACATACTGTATTTAACTTCAGACAATTCTGTAACTGTAAGTTCATGTTTTCAGTTGTTTTGTTGTAAAACATAATTATTAGGTTCGTAGTGTGTAAAATTATAACATAGTTTGACGTTTAATAGGCTTTTTCTTAACGCCTCCCATTATCCAACATTTTCGCTTATCCGACGTTCTGCCAGCTCGTTTATGTCGGATAAACGAGACTCTACTGTACATTAAATTATCATTTATATCATGGCTCCCCAATCCATACTAATCCCTACTTTTCTTTGCTGTTCTTCTTCCGTTTTTTCTGTGGTGCCGATCTGCACCACCACCCCCACCTGATCAAGGCACTGTGCAGTCCCGACATTGATGGATAGAATGCAGTACCCCAAATGTCCACATGACCATCATTATCTAATTCTTTCACGTGAGGCCTGAAAATCATGAGAACTGATATAAATCATTTATGTTAGGTAGAATACCCAGTGGCATTGGAACCCCTGCAGATTTTGTTTTTCCTTCTCCAGTGGTTTTGTTTTTTTCTGTCCTCCCAGCCATCAGACCTTACTTTTTTCTTTGCTATTTAGTATTGCCTAATGTGTTTTTATTTTTTATAAACTTTTCTTTCTTCATCTAGTAAAGAACTTTCAGCTGCACCACTTGCATGAAAATGCGCTATATACAGTAAATAAATGTTGTTGTTGTTAACTAATTGAATGAATGTGTTAACTCTAGGACCCCCAGTCAGTCTTTACTGCACACAAAAACGTTTTAGATTGAACACCTTTACAAAGAGCTTGGATTAAGATATGTTCTCATAGCCAGCAAGTTTGAAATCCCGATGATGTGTGGTCCACAGGACTGAGCAGACATGATGGTTGGCAGACTCTAAAGTATGTATTGTGTTGTCATGTCAGCAGCACAGGTTACTCTAATGCAGGTGGTGTGTAAGTAGCTGCACTGGGAGCTAACAGGCCATGTGTGGATCGCTTGGTAGCCCCAAGCCACTGTGTAGTTTCAAGACGTGTATATTTCTTGTTAACTTTTGTCTTTTATTTACAGCAGGTACTCTGGAGTGACATTTGATGTGCAAGATGCTATATAAATTGATGGAATATACTGCTATTCAACGGCTCTTTAAACAGCTTTGTGGTGTGACATTTCAAAGGGAAATAGTAGGCTTTGCTACTTTTGGGTTCTTTTTCAGGTTATTCTGTCCTGTCTGGTACACAGCAGCAATAAACCAACTCCATTTTATATAGGACCCTTCACCTAAACAGCATAACAAAACACTGAAATAGTTTCCAAGCAGTTTAATAACAAGTGTCCATTTCAAGAACATACAGCATATTGAATGGTGATGGAGTTTGAACTGGTGTTGTCATGCTTTACTGGCTAACAACTTCACCATTAGGCCACATTACCAGCTTAAAACTAAGAAAAGGCGATGTGATTAGGACTGCAGTTTCTACTCAGAGCATTGTGCCTTACTACAAAAAAATTGCTACTGCTTTTTATTTATTTATTTGGAATCAAACGGCTCAGCGAACAGCTCTAAAATGACCAACTCCCCCCAAACTCCAGCTGCTCTTTCTTCCTTGTGTAGACCAGGGCTGCTTATCTAGTAGCTGCTGCTGACTGTGCAGGAAGAGAATGATTTTGGTTATAAATCGCGAAGCTCTATTCATCAGGGGACTTTAGTAGCAGAGATTATCCTTTTTTAAAATCCCAAGACACTAAGTATGGATTCTGCTTCATCTTAAAGCTGACCTGGGAATGTGATTGATACAGACATCCTAAGATGCTGCTGTGGTGTTGAGTTAATATTTAGGGAAATCATTTTCTGATTTATAATATCATTTATAACTACATAAGGGGAAGGGACCCAGTGTGTTAAGTTTGGAAGAGACAACATTTTCAGAAAACATTTTATTATGTTTATATTTGGCTATAACAACAAGTATGAACGAGTTTGGTTCTAATAATCCAGAGGACGGCTAATTATGAACATATTGGCAATCTGAGTTCAAACAGGATGGAGGTCAGTGAAGTGTGGAATTGCTTTACCTGCTTATCTACAAAAAGTATATTTCAGCAGAGCATTAGAAAGAGTTGAGGAATGGAGCAGTGGGAACAACTGTCTTTGGTTTCCATTCACTTTGAACTGGTTTCAACATTTTTAGGAAACAAAACATTTCACTCTAATCTTATTCCAACACCCTGATCTAGGCAGGCTGATTTGATTTATAGATAGATACTTTATTAATCCCAAGGGGAAATTCAAATAATCCAGCAGCAATATACTGACCCAAAACAAATTGTTCCAGTTGCATTCTGATTAGACCCCGACAACCTTGGGCACTGCCACTTGCTCTCAGGTGGTGCTGTTATGCACTTGTGTCGGTCGTCAGTTGATGTTTTATCACAGCTTTCGGATTTCGCGCAAACCAATCCCCGTTTTCTACCTGGAATAATTCTACGCCCCTGCATAATATAAGATAGACGAGAATAACCCAGGATACAACTAACGAAGGTGCGATACTCGTGCGGTGTCGCGGTATCCTATCGTTTTTACTTCCATAAGATTTGCATGTGATCGGCTAACTTCGATGAAATATTTGCCTTTTTTTTTTTTAAAGTGCTTTAACAACAACAACAACATTTATTTATATAGCACATTTTCATACAAACAGTAGCTCAAAGTGCTTTACATAATAAAGAATAGAAAAATAAAAGACACAATAAGAAAACAAAATAAATCAACATTAATTAACATCGAATAAGAGTAAGGTCCAATGGCCAAAAAACTAAAGAAGAAGAAGCTGGAAAAAAAATAAAATCTGTAGGGATTCCAGACCATGATAACTTTTAACTTTTAATTTTAATAACTGTTAAAATGCCTTGTGTGGTTTGTGGTAGTAATTCTAATCCCCAAAACAAAGAGTAAATTATTTATTCTTATTTAATTATATTTTTATGTAAAGAAACGATTAAATATGTTTTAATTTCTAAAAATCTCGTACACGAGAACACCGATGAAGTCAACGTATTTTCGTCCGACAAGTATTATACCGCTTATATAGTTGTATCATGAAAATAACCCAATACGCAGTAAATTAGTGAACTCAATTTGACAATATTGGCTGCGCTGCCAGTGTGGTGCAGTCGCGCCGCACTATCACCTGATCGCCTGTTACCCGAATGTTCGCGACACATACCGAGGCGTCTCGAACTTTCTGGCCTGGAAATACGTGACTATAAAAGCAGCAGCCGCGGCGCCGCTCGTCAGTTAGTCATTAGATCTATGCCTTAGAAATGTTTTATTTTATTTTTAACTATAATGCATTCGTTGTGATTATATGCTTGCAAATTAAAATTTGAAATAAAAATGTAAAAAAATAAATTTTGATGTCTTGTTCATTTATTCGACACCCCCTTTGTACAGTTTCGGGGGGGGTTTGCGTCCCTCAGTTTGAGCATCGCTGCATTATCAGATCCAATTTAGAGTTACATGAGGTCAAAGTCGGGGGCGGCACGGTGGCGCAGTAGACGCGGGTTCGCTTCCCGGGTCCTCCCTGCGTGGAGTTTGCATGTTCTCCCCGTGTCTGCGTGGGTTTCCTCCGGGCGCTCCGGTTTCCTCCCACAATCCAAAGACATGCAGGTTAGGTGGATTGGCGATTCTAAATTGGCCCTAGTGTGTGCTTGGTGTGTGGGTGTGTTTGTGTGTGTCCTGCGGTGGGTTGGCACCCTGCCCAGGATTGGTTCCTGCCTTGTGCCCTGTGTTGGCTGGGATTGGCTCCAGCAGACCCCTGTGACCCTGTATTCGGATTCAGCGGGTTAGAAAATGGATGGATGGATGAGGTCAAAGTCAATCCAAAGAGGTTTGGGTGCAGTAGGAATCAGTCCTGAATTGGGACACAACACACTTCATCACACATCACTCTGTACCAGACACACACACTCACACTCATTTGCATCTAATTTTGAGTTTTCAATTAACTTAATACCCTTCTCTGGGATATGGCCGGTAAACAACAATGGAACATGGTCAGCCTCAAGCAAACAATACAATACTTGAGCCAGAATTTCAACTCTGGGGGCTCTGGAGCTGTAGGGAGCCACAACATCTCTAGGAAGTGTTAAACGTGATCAAAGAATCAGTCCTTAATGGGACAGTGCTTCTGCCCAGAGCAGTTTCACTCAGGTTTGGGTACCTAGTGTTTAATTCATTAAATTAACTTAATTAACTTATTATTTTTGAGGTATGAGAGAAATCCACAAAACAAAGAACAAGGTTAGTAAAGGAAAAAAAAAAACAACCTTGGATTTGTGAAGGAGCAGTGCTAAGCACTGTGCCAGTCTATACTCGGGCAGAGGTAATGTCAGGCTGTCTACACTCAATCACGCGGCGCTCACTGGCAGCCACTCGGCACTCTTTGTTGCTTGCAACCATCATGGTGGTCTAATGGATGTAATAATTTCATGAACTGCTCAAGGTGCTTAATAAACAATAATGGAAATAAAAGGCACATTCATTCACATTGCCAACATAATTCTTAATAATCTGTATTTGTTATCTATACTGTATTGGTAATTATCGTATATTGTACTGGGATGATAAGTGGATGTTTGCTTAATAAAATTAAGTTGAATTGAATTAAATAGTTTCTCTAATCCTGTACGATACTTAATACAATAACAGACAATTAAAAGTTGTAAAGATAAGTTCGTGCCCTTGCTCCTTGATGTAATGTATGATCTGTCTGGAGTTCTTTATCTTCTAAACTGCTTTTCTTGGTGCTTTAAAAGACACGACTCTGTAAAGCTGTCTGAAGTCGTGTCTCCCATAAACTGTGCATAAGGAGCTGTTTAACAGCAGGACTTTATGTTGCAGCCCGGTTTTCAAAATTTGCTGTTTGTTTCAATGTCTATATTAGGACTCATTTAAGTATTCTGTGATTACTGGCTTGGGGTGTGGACCCTAAAGAGAAGTATTTTGTGTTCTTCCCTCTGGAAATGTTTCATTTTATTGTGCTTGGCCTGCTCAGCGGCATTACATCATGTTGTTTCCCTTTAGACTAAACTATGTACATTTATTGTGAAAGTAATTAAAAGAAGTATGCTTTGTCTTTACAACTTTTCATTGTCAATAAAAGAATTTTGTTGATTCAGTTAATTTCTGTCACTCTGTGAGTCAGTAAAAATCTGGCCATTTTAGAACCAGCGTGGTGATGCCCTGGATGAGTGGCATGTGAAGGGCACAGGCATTGGGGATTTACAGCCCGATTCAGAAAGGCGTCCTGGAAATTAGAGAAAAGCATCGTATGAGGAGAGCTCACGAAAAGATGCCATCTATGCCCACGAGGTACAGTAAAACTTAATAAGGAGAAGAAATTTGGCTGGTAATGAGACTTGCTGAGCATAATTGCTATAAAGGGAAATACTTTCCTTTTACCATATTCAATAAAAAAGAAGGTGCGAGAGTTTAATTTTTTTTAATTAGGGTAACAATTAGAAACACACACATACACAAATATAGCTTTTATGTTTCCCAAGTCTGAAGTGTAATTTTTTTAATGACTGACAGAATGTCATTATTGTCATCAAATGTGGAGAAGTAACAAAACAGAAGTGTAAATCTATACACTCACCCGCTGAAAGTTCATTCATTTATTTTTCTCCCAAAAATTTCTCAGTAGCATCATTCATATTTTCAAGGAAATGCATCCCACTACAACATCAGCAAATCTGAACATTAAGAGCGTGGTAAATATTTAGTAATGGAAACACCAAAAGGACTTAAAGGGTCAGCCGATTTCAAAGATCCTTCTAATGAATGCCTCTTTATAAAAGATGGTCGTTCTAACAGTGTCCTGGGGCCTCATGTATAACTGCTGTAACATTAGAGCACAGAGGATCTACCTGATCACCCCGTGTGTGGGTCGCAGTCCACCAGGATTATTGAAGTTATAGGCAAACATTGAAAGTGAATTTTTGCTTTGATTCTTTGTTATAATTAAATTGTATGAAAAGTGTAATATTTCTGAAATGATAAATTGCCCACTACTTGGGATCTTTCAGTTCTGCAAAAATATGCTATTATTTACTTTGCTTTTAAAACCCAGCTTTCATTTTTTTCAGTCATGACATGCATTTTGTCAATTAATAAAAATACATTGGATGGTCAGCGGATATGGATGGGGCAGCATAAACAATTTGAAAAGATATGAACAATCTTCACAAGCACTTGCAGTTTAACGTAGAAAAGGCCAAAGTGCTACACATGGGCAGAAGGATCATCCATCCATCCATGATCCAACCCGCTATATCTGCTGGAGCCAATCCCAGCGAACACAGGACACAAGGCAGGAAACCAGCCCACGGCAGGGCACACACACACACACACACACACCCACCCACCACACACTAGGGACAATTTAGGATCACAAATGCCCCGAACCTGCATGTCTTTGGACTGTGGAAGGAAACCCACAGAGACACGGGAAGAACATGCAAACTCCTTGAACGCGGGTCTCCTAACTGTGAGGCTTCAGCACTACCACTGCGCCAACATGCCGCCCAGAAGGATCATCAATTACAAATAAAAGAAGGGGGATAGTGTCCTACAGAAACAGATTTAGGGGGGTTACATTGACACAACAGTCTCATCATCTATGCAATGTGCAGAAGTGATTAAAAAGCTAATCAAATACTCAGCTATATCATAAAAACTGTAAAATATTGATTTTATGCTCAGAATATACAATGCACTAGTGAGACCACATCTGGTGTGGTGTGTACAGTGTACAGTTCTAGGTCACCATGGCACAAAAAAGACATAGCAGCACTTGAAGCTGTGCAGAGGAGAGCAACCAGGAGCATCTCAGGACTTAAGGACGTGTCCTACTGTGACCGACTCGCAGAATTAAACCTGTTTAGTCTCAAGCAGAGGAGACGGTGTGAGGACCTAATCCTGCTCTTCAAAAGCCTCAAAGCCATCGATAAAGAAGATCCAGACAGGCAGCAAATCACGTATGTGAATATGGAAATTAAGGGGAAGCGCACTTAAAACTGAATCCGAGAAGCACTTCTTTACGCAGAGTTGTGGCAATTTGAAACAAACTGCTGAGACACGTAGCTGAATCAGAAACCTTGGCAAGCTTTAAGAAGTGTCTAGATGAAATATTGTGACAGTGTAGCTATTAGCTGATCAATGGACCAAATGGTCTTCTTCTCTGCTTTGTCACATTTCTTATGTTCATATAGTGCTGTTTCAGGCCCTCAGCATAGTTTGGCAGATAGGCCCGTAATGTGATCTTTCTATCTCTACGTATATTTGCCTTCAGGTGTATCCTTCATTTCATAAAAATATGCAGAGCTGACTCACAGATGATCACTTTTTTTGTACAGTCTGAGTATGCCAGTTGGTTTGTGAAGGAATTACATTTCTTAATCAGAGATGGGACTGAAATGTGTAAGTTAACCCCATTGGTGTCCTCCCCCAAGTTAATCCTACATAACAAAACAATCAAGAGTACCTGCATATCTTTGGGATGTGGCAGGAAACCAATGTGATCCTGTATGAATACTTGTGTTGCTATTAAAACTTTATAAGCCACTAAAATTGAAAAAGGTTTCAGAATGTGGACAATCACAAGTAGTGGACACTGCAGTTATGAGGCAATATTTTTAACCCTTGTGCTACTGTGCTGCCTAATAATAAACACATTCAAATAATTATATCACTTTTATTAGTTTACAGGATTACTAATAATCCAGTAAATATTATGCACACTCCTTACAACGATCTTAATTTTTTTTCAGTAATATTAAAGCACTAAATGAGAAAACTGTGACCAGATAAGCCAAAGAAAGTATTTGTATTTTTGGACACTGAAAATATTTGGTCAAAAATGGCACATTTAGAATTCGAATGAATACATGTATGTGATGCTGTTTCTGTGCTGCTTATGGAAACTGCAAGAGCCCCGCCACTGTAGCCAAGGCATGTTGCCAAGTCGGTCCTGTTTCACCTGCCCTCTAATGCTGGTGAAGCTGTTTGTCAGTATGAGAGGAAAGCGTACACTAGTTGATGGGCCTATATACTGTATGTCATTATTTATTATTTACAAAACTATTTTTTTATTGTTTTATTTATCTGTTTTAAATTCATATTTTTTAAATATGTCATCTTTCAATAGTAGAATCATTTTTATGAGATTGCAGTTTTATAATTCAATTGAACTGAAAGCATAAATTTTATTTAATTTAAATTTCCAACAACACATTTCTTTCACTACCTTCAAATCAGAAACTTCGTTAAACAGAACCTGCCCAATTTTCCTCACCCTCCACCTACCTCAATGCGGGAAAAATATATTGCTCCGTCTTGAGGACTCAGACAGCATTTCCGTACTATATGAAACAATTTTACAGTCCCTCCCTTTCAAAGATCCAAGAGGACAGTCGGAAAAAAGATCTCTCACTCAATATCTCAGAAAATTAGTGGAAGGAAGCAATGCAGAGAATATGCGCAAAGCATACAATTATTATATAAAATTATATACCAAGCACATCTGTCTCGCTTAAAACTGTCCAAAATGTTTCCAGGGCGAGATCCAACCTGCGAATGTTGATATCAAGCTCCACCCTCACTGGGTCACATGTTCTGGGCCTGCACCAAATTAACATCATTCTGGACCAAAATCTTGAAATGCCTTTCAGACAGCCTTGGTGTCACAGTCCATCCTAACCCACTAACAGCTGTGTTTGGTGGGCTCACAGAGGGGCTTAAAGTGGAGAAGGACAGCCAAGCCCTAACCCTAACCCTACACTACACTATTAGCACTTACAGTATGTAGACTTACTTTGCTCAACTGGAAGAATCCTAACTCACTTACAGTATTCTAAGTCAGTGGGTAACTGATGTTATATACAAACTGAAACGGGGAAAAATCAAATTCTCACTTGGAGGAACTGTGCAAAACTTTTTCAAAATCTGGCAGGATCTGATAAATAACATTTTACAATAAGCTTTTAAAGCACAGAGGAAGCAGATTCTCTCCCCTTTTTCCTTTTTTTCCTCCATTTATCTTTATTCACATATTAATTCATCTATTTACTTATTTTTACTAGCTTTAAGTTTTACTCTGCTGGCTTAGTTCTCTTTCTCAGGGGTGGGGGTTGATTTGTTTTCGATCTTATTTTTGCAAAAATTGATTTATTTGTATGGAATGTTGTGTGATTTCAATAAAATCAATAAAATAAAAAAAGAAAATCATAAATCAAAAGTGAAATCAATTGGATTTAGAATATATTCAATGGCAAACAAAGAAATGGGCAAAAGAATAATGAAAAAAGGTAAGGTATTTAGTTATCGTCCCAGCGTTTTCTGAAATTCGGTGAACCACTAGCTTTTATGATTTCGCTCTCTACTGTTTACATAAAATGTACTTAATATCGCAAGTTCAAAACTGAACTAATCTGAATCTCTGATCAAAAGAAGCATTAATTCAAATTTGTAAAATTGCTGTTTTTCATAGAGAATATATTCTGATTGGTAAACATTTTATTTTTAGTAGAAATCAATTTTGCGTATTGGTGCAACAAATAAAAATGAAACATCAGCTTTTGCATGGCATATGGGAAACGTATTATGTCATAATGGGGTCATATGCCAAAATGCAGTGAGTGAAAGGAGGGTCCTCACTCCATCATTTTTCTATATCTTAATGGAACAAACAAAGACGTCTCTTCTCAGCCAATCAGAGGGCTCAGATTCATTTGTACGCATATCCTTTAGCCCTCGGTTTCCAGTAACATTGTGACTAATTTCCCTAATAATTACTGCACGGTTAGACATTCATTTTTACAAATATAAATTAGTATCCACTTTAATAATAATGAAAATAAACACACCAGATGATATGAAACCCAATCCTATCCCTTCTTTGTTTTTGCAAAACTAAATGTTTTCATTACAAGCACATTTATTATAAACTTGATTGTGCTAGTGGAGGACTGTGTCAGAGTGCAGTTGAAAAGGAAATAAAATTAAAGGTTATTTAAATGCTGAAAAATAAAAGAAGATAACAGACGCAACATTTTGACTGTATAGCCTTCATCAGGTGTGTGTAAATTATGTTGCAAGGAAGTGTACAGAGAACAAGTGGCAGCGTCAGCCGTCCTCAAGCTTATTTTAAAAACTTAAATGTGTTTCTCTTCACCAGTTATTCAATCAGTGAAACAGAAAGGATGGCTCATAACAGACTTGTCTGGCCTCTCTTCTTGCTTTTGCTGTCCTCAGTAAGGAATTGCTCACTTTTTCTGAAGTCTGGAAAGAGCATGCCAATCCACAGAGCAAAGGTGGATCTCTGAAGCTGAGCAGAAGGGTGCTCTACATATACTCAGCAAAAGGCTCTTTACGGGGGACACGTCAACATCACATACAACACGTGCAATCTGCACTACCAGTAAGGCACTCCAACGAGTTAAAGACAAGGGATAAGGGAGTCTTTTAAGACCAGGCCGCAGATTTAGTAAAGTAAGTGTCAAATAAGTGTGTGCTTAGAATTCCAAAAGCTAAACTTAAAAGAAGTA
The DNA here is from genome assembly GCF_016835505.1 of Polypterus senegalus. NCBI lineage: Eukaryota > Metazoa > Chordata > Cladistia > Polypteriformes > Polypteridae > Polypterus > Polypterus senegalus. Next base: position 15,485 of record NW_024384420.1, read on the forward strand.
GTGAGGCGGCCTTCTGCTGTTATGCATCTAAAATCTGGAATAGCCTGCCAATAGGAATTCGCCAGGCAAATACAGTAGAGCACTTTAAAACACTGCTGAAAACACATTACTTTAACATGGCCTTCTCATAACTCCAATTTAACTTAATCCTGATATTCTGTATGTTCAATTCATCATAATAACTATTCATGGTGGCTCTAAAATCCGTACTGACCCCTACTCTCTCTTCTGTTTCTTTTTCCGGTTTCTTTGTGGTGGTGACCTGCGCCACCTCCACCTACTCAAAGCATCATGATGCTCCAACAATGATGGATGGATTAAAAGCCAGAAGTCTACGTGACCATCATCATCAAGTCCTTCCATGAGAACCCTAAATCTAAAGAGGACTGTTTCATTTATGTTAGGTAGAAGGCCCAGAAGGGACTGGGTGGTCTCATGGTCTGGAACCCCTACAGATTTTATTTTTTTCTCCAGCCGTTTGGATCTTTTTTTTGTTTTTTCTGTCCACCCTGGCCATCGGATCTTACTCTTATTCTATGTTAATTAATGTTGACTTATTTTCTTACTGTGTCTTTTATTTTTCTATTCCTCATTATGTAAAGCACGTTGAGCTACATTTTTGTATGAAAATGTGCTATATAAATAAATGTTGTTGTTGTTGTAAGCACAATGTTCACATAATCGCCCAGGCCTTTTCATACCATCACGAGTGCCAGCCTTTAATGGTGTCTCCTTGTAATGTGGTGAGATTGCTGGAGATGTCCTCAAACTAAGAAATGCCTACTTCCAGATATTTTTTCACAACCGACCTCAAGGAAAGTGGATATAAAACAATATCAGATATTAATTTCAGAACAGTTTGGACAAAGTAAGATTAAAGTTACATTTCCTTTGCCATTCTCTTTGAAGCTCTTCATTGACAGAGTAGCATTTGCTACCCAGTGTTCAATTCCCAGCCCTCACTCTGTTTGTTTCAGGCGGTTAGCACTGACGTCTCCCGGGTTCATCCTCTGGAGTCGAGCACTAGCTCATTTCAGGACACCAGTTGCATGTTCTGCCATATCTTTGTGGGTTTTTCTCTGCCTCCTCTGGTTTACCTTATCTTAGAGATGTGTGTGTTAAGTTAACTTGCAATTTTAAAACAGTATATAAAGCATTGAAGTATTTCTTCTATTTTTTGATCTACAAATATCAAACCTGGACAAGTCAAGTCAGAGTCAAGTTAAAGTAACGAATTTCAACGAAAGTCCTTAGTAAGACTTCTGTTACTCACATGAACACCATTATTGGTGGTCTTTTACTTGCTATATTTTTGCTTTGCAAGCTGCTGTTAAAAGAGGGAAAAGTCTTATGACTTTATTTAATAGACTTTTAAAGTGAGGATACAAGAAAATTCAAGCGTGCCAAAGGCATGTCAACAACTGGCTGCCAACCTCTGTTAATAATCACAGCTTATTTGCTCGTTGGTGGGCTTTATTTCTGCCTTTTGCCTGTGGTTTCTAAAGTTCTGTAATCAAAGCCTAGCAAAATAAATAACCAACTGAAACAGTACGATCGAGCACTTTGGATGAGACAGAGTGTTTGCATCTGGCACACTGCACTGGAGAGGTTACATTCCCTGTGCCTACTTCACACATACAGAAAGTGCTCAACACACACAAGGCAGAAAGCTCTTAATCCCGTTCGCCTGCTCGGCTGTATCCCATTGTGCTCTCTGACAAATAGCCAGAAGGGCTTTGGGCCTCGACACGCTGGGTGTCTGCGTTCACCTGATGTCCTTGTTTCAAATCCCTGAAAAACTTTTCGGTTCCTACTATACAACCAGTCTGCCACAACAGACCTTCCTTCTCCTGGAACGCGGCCCAAAAATCTATCAGTAACAAAAAAAAAAAAGAATAAGCCAGCATTCCAGGGTGCCGTCCAACACGCATTCGGCGCTCTGATCAGACAAGCAGAGAGAGCTGCGTCATCACAGCTGAAATGCTATCAGTTGTATCTGCATACACTTCTCGTATCACACAGCAGTACTTCAGAAGGGCAAGGACAGTGGACTGGTAATTCTATGGAATTCACAGGTAGTCACCCCTCAAAGAAAGTTTTGGAGACCCCCAACCTCCTCTAAGTTTTCTCCCAGATAGTCACTGCATGTGGTAGCCACATTTTCACATATTTTTCCTCATCATGTTCAGGTTAGGTGCATTGGCGATTCTAAATTGTCGCTAGTGTGTGCTTGGCGTGTGGTGTGTGTGTGTGTGTACGCCCTGCGTCTGGGTGTGGGCTGGCACCCTGCCCGGGCTTTGTGTTCTGCCTTGTGCCCTGTGCTGGCTGGGATTGGCTCCAGCAGACCCCTGTGACCCTGTAATTAGGATATTGCGGGTTGGATAATGGATGGATGGATGGATGGATGGATGTTCTATACGCTTTTCTTTGTTGCTATTAGTATATTTTTATTTTAGTTTATTTTGTGAACACCACATTAGAGTAACCAATGAACAACAAACCAATGGGAACCATTGGTAGAACAACAGTTGAAATACTAACAATTTATTGATGGTTAGTTCCTACTTAAAGCATCTTGTACATCTTGTAATGGCACAAAAAGAGAGTTATTAGATTAACAATAAGAAAATGTATAATCACTATGGCTTTGTTTTCAATATGTTTGACGGCAAACCGCACCAGTTACCAGCAATGTTCCCTCTAAGCAGTAGCATATAGTGAGCAAAAAGCATTGTTTATGAGCGACATTTTGTTTAAGCCAAAAATTTATGAGCACCAATTTTTGCGATACGTAAGTACGAGCGACGCCGTCGGAATGAGCGATCGTGCGGGAAGTATGAGCGACGCTCTGAATTTGCTCAGCTTAGAGGGAACATTGGTGACCAGTTCAATCCCCACCATTTTGTGCCTGTCTGACCCTGAGTGTGTCACTACACTTGCCTGTACTCAGTTTCCTCCGTAGTACCCATTATATTATGTAGTGAAAATTTCAAGTTTCTCTCGAGAAAAACATCAGAAAAATAAAGAGATACAAATATAAGTTCATTCTCAAATAGGCATGCATCTATTCATTCTCGTAGTCTGCTTTTTAGGCTATTGAGTCATCTGCAACCTCAGAATGAGATGTAGAAAGAATGTTATATGCGTATTTACAAGATAAGGCACCTTTACTGGTATTACATCATCTTTTTTATGCATTAATCACTCACAAATAAATACAGAATAATACAGTCGCTATTCCAAAATGTTAGCCAAATTTTCTGATGCTGAGCAGAATGTACTTGTTTTAGTCAGATTGATGAATTCATTTTTCAGTATTCAAATTACTTACATGTCATCAAAATATATTCTGTTAAAGAGCATTTCCCATTATTCACATATTCAAATAATAAAATTTAGACTGTATCTAAATATGTTCTGTGTACTTGGATACATAAAAATGTTAAAAAAAAAAACAAACAACAATATTCTCTTCTTCTATTTCAAATATACAGCGGATATTAGATATCAAAATAATTAAAATGCAAGTAATCCAGAAGTACTCAATGAATTTCAGCCATAAAGAACTATTCAAGTGGGTTCAATTGTGAATGGTACTATCAGTATAAATAAACATGTTCATCTTATTCAAATACTATATGTTTAAATTAAGTTACAGCTATCAAAATTCCTAAGTACAATTTATACAAATATATTCAAACTACAGGATGCCCATATACAGTATATTCAATATGCTGCGTACTGGCTATTTCCAATATGTGATCGATTAAATCATGTACAGTATGTTTATTATATATTAGATATATCAGATGTCAAAATAAATAAATACTAGATCTGAAATAATTCAATACAAATGGAAAAAAGGTCATTTTTTCAAAAAATAAACCACATCTTACACTGTACATGGAATATAAACTGTACATCAGCTTTCTAAATAATTCTACTACTGTTTATACCAATATGCTTTACAATGATATATTATATAAATCACCTAAAGAATTAAATTATACCTGCAGTTCAGTATATATTGAATATATTACAATAAAGAGCAGTTGAATTTTAATCTCATTCATCCATCTATCCATTATCCAACCCGCTATATCCTAACTACAGGGTCACGGGGGTCTTCTGGAGCCAATCCCAGCCAACACAGGGTGCAAGGCAGGAAACAAACCCCAGGCAGGGTGCCAGCCCACCGCAGGACACACACACACCAAGCACACGCTAGGGCCAATTTTAGAATCGCCAATCCACCTAACCTGCATGTCTTTGGACTGTGGGAGGAAACCCACGCAGACACGGGGAGAACATGCAAACTCCACGCAGGGTGGTAATCTCATTCACCAAAAAACTGCAAATTGAAAGTCTAAATAAACTGCTGCTGATTTTTCGCTCTCCCCTGCCCTTTAGCAGCCTCTCCAGTGTACTTCGAGGTGCTTTGCATAGTCACCAGAGCTCTTATTTGAAAATGTCTAACTAATGAAAACGCAGCCCGAGGAGCCTTCAGGACGAATTAAAATGAAATCTGGAGTTTGGCTCGCTTCTCCGTGAAAGCCGTGTTAGTTAGTTCCCCTGCACATATCAGAATCAAGTCAAAGTGCTATTTCAAGAAACGCGTCAAATAATTAGATGGCTTTTTCTTGTATATTGTGAGGCACCTTTATTTAAAAAAGTTTGTAATTTTTTTTCCATTTAAAATTTTGGGAAAAAAAAAATCCTGGCTAATCCAGTTAATGACTTTTTAACGAATACACAGCAGTCATTGACCACTTGTTTCTTTTTGCAAAAATATATTTGATTGAGCATTCTATAAATATTTTCAGACAAAGCAACTCTTTTAAAACACAACAATATTCTACATCAATAAGAAAAAGATGAAAGCTAAACCTCCTCGCAAGTACAGGTTCTGCAGGTGAACGTTTTCCCATGTGAATATAAACTCCTCACGTTTACAGCTGAAAGGCTCTACCTCTTATAAAAAGATCTGACTGACTTCTTCAAAGTGGTGATTACTTATTGTCACTTCCAGCTTTCTTGGAAGATAATTCTGCCTTCATCTTGGTCCTCCTCACGTTTCATTATAGTTTTGCTCCCACTGATATAACTGCTGCTCCAACTGATCCAAAAGCTTGTCCATTGTGTCCTCCCTTTCGCCCAGTTTAGTGTACCACTTGATATTGCAAAGGTCCAACCGAGGCCAGCTGCGGTTTTTCCTCTCCTCCATAGGAGCTACTAAATGTAACCCAACTTGGCCTAAATCTAAAGATTTGGAATGGCCCGCCATATTAATATGAGTGTCTGAGGTAAATTCCTTCCTGCTTAGTTCTGGAGGGCAGAGCTTTTTGGTCAGCACATTTTGCACTGGGAAGGAATCCATGTTTACTACAACATGACCTCTGCTAAAATTGTCTCCTATCACAGCCGTGCCACTTTCGATACCTGAAGGAATCTCTGTAGGAGTTTCAGCTGACTGCACCGTCACTCCATGGAACCCATTTCCGGATTCAATTGGCCAGTTGTTAACTTTGATCACAGGAAGCAACAGTGCACTAGCAGCCGAAATGGGAGTGCCAGGCACATCCTCTGCACACGAAAGCATGTGGACATTTCCGTCACTGGAGTTGCATGAATCAGAGTGGATGCTATGAAGGGACAGTGAAGGGGAATGCTCCTTTTGCTGAATAAACTGCACTTGGGTTTGCAGGATAGTTGGCCTGCAACACTCTGCCCACTTGGCCACATGATCAGACTTTGCCCGCACTGTCGGTGAATCTGATCCACTCAGCACATCCAGGCATCGGATATTTAAATCAGGAGAGCCCATACCAGTCAATCCATGGGTGTTCCTGTCCTCTATGCCATCTTGCGCTGCTGACTGGCTCACAGCCATCATAGAATCCATAATTTGCTGAGTCAGGAGCAAACGAGTCTCCTTATCACGGTTTTCATACAACATGGTGTTGGCACAGATGAAAATGAAAAGCCCCACTCCCATTATGACTGGTCCCAGCAGCTTCATCCGATCATTTTGTAACCGGCTGTGGGCAGACAAGATGTTCCTCACTCCTACTGCTCTGCTGCTGGAACGGGAATCCTCACCTCCCCTCTGTCCTTTGTTTGGCCAGTAGCCCGCCACTGCCACGCCAACACCCACAAGCACGACAAACACTCCGAGGATAAGAAAAGCTCCCGAGGGGGACTTGATTCTCAGCTTTCCTTTGACTGAGGTTTCTTTCCGAGGCCATCGTCTGAACCTGGAACGCCGCTGGCGGAATGGGGCCGGTTCAACTAAATTCGAAGGCTCCTGTCTTCTCATAGCCTGCCCCACCCAAGCTCCAGTGGCTGCAGTCATGTTTCAAGGTAATCTGTGAAGAAAACACAAAAAACTGGGGTTGGAAAAAGCCAAGAAACTAAAACACAATTGAAAATTTTAAAACATTTCTGAAAAGAAAGCACAGTAATCAATTAGATAGATAGATGTGAAAGACACCATATAATAGATAGATAGATAGATGTGAAAGACACCATATAATAGATAGATAGATAAATAGATAGATAAAGACACTATATGATAGATAGATAGATAGATAGATAGATAGATAGATAGATAGATAGATAGATAGATAGATAGATAGGTACTTTATTAATCCCATAATTAAGAGTATTACCTAAATTAGTAAGCAGAAGCTTTGTAGAAATGCATTTAAATATGGATCACAGTGCTGCACTGTAACAAAGGGAGGCTGGCACACTGGTACTGTACACTGGTTAGCGTTGCTGCCTCCTGGATCCTCAGTTCAAATCCTGTGCCTGATTACTGTCTGTGAGGAGGCTGCACGTTTTCCCTTTTTTTACTGCTTGATTGTTACCCAGGGTACTCTAGTTTTCATTCCTCAGTAGATTAACTATGAATTCCGAATCGTGGGCATGTGCCTTAATGAGCTTTACAATGGACTGGTCCCCGACTTGTGCCACTGGGATAGGCACTGCCATGCCAAGCCGAGAACTGAGAAGGTTCTGCTATGTTATAATCTCATGAAAGATAGTAGCTTCTGCATTGCACCAGTAAGGTAATGTGACACGTATGGTGTCATTAATTCTCACCTTCTTCGATTCCTTAGCTTCAGCTTAGTCATGCTCTGCACACCAGTCCTCAAAATTTCTTTCTAAAATGCACAGTTGAAGAATATCTCACTCCACTTGTGTATTACCCACAACTTTCATCAAGAATCAATGCTTATTTTTTAAACAAATCGTTTTTTATCAGGTATTACTGAAATATCAAGTATCAAACTTCTTCTTCATAACAGCTCACAATTGCTCTGACATTAGCTCTACTTTTTCTGTTACACTTGATTCTTGTTTTTATCACTTGAAATTGTTTTTTTACGACACAAGCTTTTTAAATCGATCCAAAACCAACCACAGTCAGGGGTGGAGGGGTATAACTGCCAAGAAAAAAAAACACATATAATACTTAAATCCTCTAAAAAGATGACTGTATTCTAAACGTTTGCGTGTGCAACACAACACACAAGAAATTAACAGGCAAAGCAATTGAAATACGTTCAGATCCGTTTCCTTTCACTTTAGATTGGACCTTCCAGTTAAGTCTGCCCTGTGATGGAGAAAGTTTTTTTTGTAAAAATTGATCTTTTTGTGGGCAGCACGGTGGTGCAGTTGTAGCGCTGCTGCCTCACAGTTAGGAGACCCGGGTTCGCTTCCCAGGTCTTCCCTGCGTGGAGTTTGCATGTTCTCCCCGTGTCTGCGTGGGTTTCCTCCGGGCGCTCCGGTTTCCTCCCACAGTCCAAAGACATGCCAGTTAGGTGGATTGGTGATTCTAAATTGTCCCTAGTGTGTGTGCTTGGTGTGTGGGTGTGTTTGTGTGTGTCCTGCGGTGGGTTGGCACCCTGCCCTGGATTGGTTCCTGCCTTGTGCCCTGTGTTGGCTGGGATTGGCTCCAGCAGACCCCTGTGACCCTGTGTTCGGATTCAACGGGTTGGAAAATGGATGGATGATCTTTTTGTGTGGAATGATTACAATAAAATTAATAAAATTAACAAAAAGAAAAGGGACAGACAGACCTACCCTTTAACTAATATTACAAACAGAATTAACGTGCTACGAGTGACTACTGAGCAGGTATTCCTTCACAAAGTACCAATGCTTTCAATCGATATTTGAACAATGAAATGCACTCCCCTGCAGAATCTAATTGGTTTAGAAATAAATTTAAAAAATAAGCTTCTGTGTATTGTGAGGAAAAATAAATTAGTAACGAATAAGAAGTGGGAAGAGAAAAAGATGTGAATAAAAAATGACAGCAGTTAATGATACATGATTTTCATCAACAATGAACAAAAAAAGATAATGTTCAATAAGAAATTGAAGTGTTACAGTATCTGATTGAAAAAAGGGTCAATACAATAAAAGGCAATTCTTGACAATCAATTTTAGATGGTGATACATGAAAAAAATCAAATGATGAAAAATCAGTGACTTAAAACCAGTGGTAGAGTGAGAGATAAAAGGTGAGGACCAACACACCGTGTACTTTAATGAAGACGTCTGAGGGATCGAAAATGAGCAATAAAGATACCCAAAAATGAGGCATAATGAGGTCCACAAGTTCACATTGTGCATGAGGCCTGGGCTGAGCTGGACTTGGGGCCGAAGGTCTCTTTGAGAAACTCAAACATTCCTATTGACTGTTGCTGACTGGATGCTGTGTCCTACCTTGTGATTTACTATAATCCAATTTTGATTTTTATTTTTTTAAACAAGGATGCAACAATGTAGCCTATAAAAAGGAATAACACAAACAGGGAGAAGTCATTGTCTGATGAAATATGGATTCACATAAAATGAAAGTGTAGGATGCTGTAGGCAGTATAGAATAATTTCTCCTATTTCAAAGCAAATAAAGGCTAAATAATTTCAAATTGCTTACTGCCTTTTACGGGAAAATGTTCTCTTTCAGGTTACACAGATGGCACCAGTGTTTGCAAATGGTGAAATTCTGATGAACTGTGACTGCTGAGCAAGGTAAGCCAAAATGCAGAAGCCAATATAAACACAGAGAATTATGGACTCTTTAGCAAAGGGAAATAAAAAGGGAAAGACGGTAATGTTACAGAATGAGAAATGGATATGTAGAAATGTGAGGAAAAGGATATTATCTCCACAATAAAAATGCATTCAGTACAGCAAAGTTCAAATGAATCGATTCTTTCATACACAGTAGGCCTCTGTGCAGTAAAATATGTGTGCTGTAAAAGTTAAAATAAAATAGTAAGAAAATAGCCAGGACCAATGCAATGCACTTATTGTATCACACAAAATGTATTGTGATGTATACATTTATTTATGTTCTATAATCATACGTGTATACACCAACACAAGCACACCCTAGAAATATATATCAATATGCAAACAAGTGTATTGTTTATCAATATGTCCTTATTTTATATAGCGCCTTTCATATCTATCTATTGATCATACGGTGTCTTTCATCTA
>NW_024384421.1:0-43957 GCF_016835505.1 Polypterus senegalus
GGTTTTTAAAAATTTAAAAAAAAGGGCCAAAAAAAAAACGAATTTTTTTGTTTTTGGCCTGGTTGCACTGTAAAAAAAATTAACCACGCCTGACACCCCCCTTTTTTACTTTTTCACCTTATTGTGCTGTCATAATGGGTTTGAGTCTACATATATATATATATATATATATTTTTTGTCACCCGCGCATGGGGGGCAGCAAAGGGCTTGGGGGAAAGGCAGTTAAAGGGGGCATCCCGGGTGGGCAGGGGCACTGACTTTTTTTCCCCCTTGCCTGTAGACCATCCCGGGTTTCCCCCTGGATCCCCTGACATCATTTCCGGGGACTGAGCCAAAAGTGGGGCCCCCCCAGCTCCACCCTTTGATGTCACCCGCCAGCCAATGGGGGAAAGCCCCGTCCAGACCCATGCCCCTCCCCTGTCCCCCCCTTTAAACCCCCCCCTTTTCCTTTGTTTTTTGTCTTGTTTTGGACTCGGTTGTGTGCATTTCAGTGCTCTTATTTTTTTAAAAGGAAAACGACTTTTGCAGCCAGGATCCCACAATTAGGGGTGGTGCCCAACTCTTTATCTGTCAATGTCTGTTTTGTGACGGGGGGAAATTGGGCAGGAGGGGAAAAGTCCCGGGGAGGGGGACGGGACCGCTATACCCAGGTGGGAGCGAGGGGCCGAGTATTCAGGCGGGAGGTGCCCGGGGTCGGCGTGCGGGGGGGCCCGCCCCCGCCTCATAACTAGCCCATCTGGGGGGCCAGGGGGGGGGTGGGGCCCTACAGGGGGCTCCCCGGGGAGGGGGGAAAAAGGGACTCAGTATGCTTTTGGGGGAAGTGCCTGCCTCCCTGCAAAAAAAAAGCCCCATTTCCCACCTAGGGGCCCCAGACTGGGGTGAAAAAAATAAAACATGGAGGTTGGACCCTGGCCCCCAAAACAAACCCTGGTCCAGGGCAATGGGGGGCTTTACGCCTTAAAAACCGCCTCCCCTTTAGAGCAGGTAGCTTGCTATCTGCTCCTGGGCCCTCCGGGCTCCCCCACCCGGTTTCCCCGGGGTTCAAGAACATGGCTGAGCCATAGAGTTTTGGGCCAGAGGGGGGCCTCACACTCTGGGGGAGAATTTCCCCGTCAAACCACCCGGGTTTCCAAGCCCCACCCCCACCCTGACAACGGCCCCCAAAGGGGCTGGGTCCGCGGGCGAAAAACCGCGGGGCAAGGGGGAATGCAGGTGGGGGTGAGGGGGGGTTTGGGGTTTTGGGCTAACCCGGGGCGGCCCAAATACTGGGCGGTGCCAAACGGACCCCCGGGTTTGTTGGCCAAATTTAAATTGTTGCCCCCCTTTCAACCGCAAAGTGGCTAAATTTTTGGCCTTTATAACCTGTGCCCACGGAGAATCCGGGTACGGGCCCGGCTTGTTCATATTTCGGGGGGGTCATTTTAGCTCCCCGGGAGCCCCCCCACCTGATCCTCCACACCCGGAAAAGGGGCGGGACGGGTCTAAAATAAAAAGCGGAGACAATACCCCCCCGGGAAATTTTGGGGGCCCGAGGCGGAGTAACCCGCCGCGCCCCCCGCCGAATCACCCGGCAGAGGGAAAGGGCGCCCTTTGACTGCGTGGAACCCCCCGGCCCGCCGCGGGCTCCCGCCATCCCTCGAAAAGGGCGGGGGGGGGAAACCACCCCCATTGGGGTCGGGACCCTCCTCCGGGTTTGGTTCCAAAAAAAGAAATGCCGCTTTTTAAAAGGGGGGAAATGGAAGATGACCCCCCAAGTTTGTGAAAAATGCAGTGGTCCTTGTCAATGGCCAGCGTTTAACCCCGTCGATGCCACGGGGCCCCCTTTGTGCTAAAAAATGCCCCCCTTTAGGGTAGAAAAATGCATACGGGCGGAGCAGGCTGCCAGTGCCGCCCTTTCCGCGCAGGTCGGGAGCTAGCACCCCCCCACCCTCCTAGGTGGCCACCTGGGAAACAAAAAAAAACTCTGGGCGGATCAAGCCCGTTCTACTGGCCGGGAATTAATGAGGGGGGTTCCCCCTTTTCCCTTTCCGTCGGAGTGTCAACCAAAATTCCTAGGGGGGACCGGCTCCCCCTATTCCTATTCCCGATTGCCCTCCCCCAAGAATCATACCTGGTGGGACCCCGGGAACCCCCCACCCCGGGACACAAGTACATTTTAGTCCCGGGATTCGCTCCGATACCCCGGGGGGTTTTTTTCCCAGCTACCTTAAACCCAAATGAGGAATTACTGGGGTTTTCGGGCTGGGGATCCCAAAGAAGTCTTGACAGACCAGGGCCCCCTTCACCCGGAAAACGTTCGGGGCTCCCAGATTACAAAAAAAAGTTTTTAAAAGACCTCGGTATCATCCTCAAAGACGGATTAGTAGAGGGTTTTAAAACCTCAAGCAAATGCTGCGTAAGGTGGTGCGGGATGGAAGGAACTGGGATCAGCTCCTCCCTCCCCTTTTGCCTATGGGAAAGTCCCACAAGCCCCCACGGGTTCCCCCTTTGAACTACTTTGGGCACAACCTGGGGGCATTTTAGATATTTTAAAGGGCGGGAAAAAAGGGGTTTTCCCCCTCCACAAACAAGGGAATATATCGCAGTTCCAAGAGGAAAAAATTCGCCTGCCCTTTAAAAGTCACATGGGGGGGGCTCCAGCGCCCGGTACTACAACCGGGAGCCCTTGAGTTCCCCCGGGGAGATCGGTCATGGTCCAGTGCCTACCCCCCCTCTAAATTGCCCCCCACGGCAGGGCCCCCACGGTTAAGGAGAGGAAGGGACGGTGTTTTTGGTGATCAACCCCAAACGCCGCCAAAACGGTTTATCGTGAACCTGCTGAAACCGGGGAAGGACGGGGACCCGGATCCCCCCTCCGCCAGCCCCGCCACTCTTTGCCCACCAAAACCCTTTAAACCCCCCGGACTTAAGCCCAGACAGGGGAGGAGCTGGAAACAGATGGACCCCCGGGGGGGGGCGGGAGGAAAGGTTGATTGAGAAAGTAAGGGCCCTTGTTCCAGCCCTATTGGGCTTAATGGGGGGTGCGAGTGAAGGGGTTTAGGGGTTTCCCCGGGAATTTTTCCGGGTTTAAATAAGGTTTTTTCCCCCAAAATTTTTGATGCTTATCCCAAAGCCCGCTGGGCACTCCCGAGAGGTTGGGCAGGTCAATACCACCACACTTGAATGCAAAGGGGACTGGCAGGCCTTTCGGGCTCCGGGTAAAACCGTTTTGTACCCCCAAACTGGGGATGGGGCTTTCCCTTTGGGTTACCCCCAGCAACCTTTTACCCCCGGTGGTGCTTCGCCTCATAACTCATACAGTGTGCCTACCTAGCGGGTCATTATTCCAGCCCTGGAAGGAACACCTACACATGTCCAAACGATTACGACACTTGGGAGGCTTTTGTTAATCCCAAGAAATTTTTTTCGGGTTGCGGAAATATTTAGGCTACCTGGTGGGTGGGACCGGAAGGCCCAGTGCTCCAAAAATTTATGCCATTCTGAAATGGCCCGCCGAACCGGCAAGTCCACCTTTTTTGGGTTGCCGGGGACTACCCCGGTTTTCCCCGGTTTTGGGGAAAAGGGGGGCCCGACGGATTTAAAAAAAAAGGGCCCCATTTGGTAGGGCTGAAAAAAAGGGCTGCATTTAGTGACTTAAACAGGCCCACGCCCCCACCTGTTTTTATACCCAACTTTTTTTGCCTTTTTCCCCAGCGGGCCCCGACACAGGCCGGGCCGTTGAGCCGCGCCCAGGGTGGGACCCCATCGTTCCTGGGGCCGAAACGTTGGACCGGGGGAACCCGGTATGCTTGGGGGAGAGGGGGGCCTGGGGATTAAATGGGCTTTTTTCAGCTGAGTACTACCTGTTGGGGAATTCACCCCCTTTTCAGGACCAGCACCCCTAATGGATGGGCCCCCACAAGGAGTCGAATTGGTCCCCCCCTGGTTTTTTGACCCACCGCAAAGTTTTCGCCCCTCCCCCCAGGGGGCCTCCACCCCCGTATGCTCTTTTTTCGGTTCCCACCCCTTTGGAGGGGCGCCACCCCCTGGGCTGGGCTAAGGGGGGCCCTTTTCACCCCGGGGCATGGGGGGAGCAAAGGCTTGAGTGAAGGGGATTGGAGGTGGGGGGGAGAGTGACACTTTTCCCTTGCCTGTGACCATCCCGGGGATTTCACCTGGGTTACTACTTTACGACTGGAAACCCCACCAGCTAGTCCCACTGAGTCACCTCCGGCTAAAGGGCCCAAAGGTGGAAGACCCGGCCGATCCATACGACCTCACCCCGTCTCCCCCTTTAAAACCGCCCCTTTCCTTTGTTTCTTTGTCTTTTTTTGACTCGGGTTTTTGCACCCCAGTGCTCTGTATTTTTTAAAAAAAACGACTTTTTAGCCAGGATACCCCAATATTGGGGGGCTGCCCCCAAATCTTTTTCTGTCAATGTCTCGTTTTTGGGCAAATATATATATATATATATATATACATACATATATACATATATATACACATAATATCTTCAAACATATAAATATACATATCTATATACATATCTAAAATACAATATATATATTTCATACCTATCTACATAATAATAACACACATAATACATACACACAAAATTATATATTTTTGTGTGTGATGTATGTATGTATGTTGTGTGTGTTTATATATATATATATATATATATATATATAATTAGATAGGTGTGTGTGTGTGATATATACACATATTCAAACATACACAAAAGGGAAATATTGTGTATACATATTTTGTGTCTATATTTTGTGTTACTTTTGGGCACTGAGTGCAAGGGAAAAAAAAAAAATATAGTCTATAAGTTAAAACAAAAAAATTAAGTTTTTGAAGTACAGGTACATTGAGCACTATGGGTGGTTAGGTAAACTCATTTTTAAAAACTGTGTAACACAACAGGTAATATATAACAGCAGTTAAAAAGTATATGGATCATCTCTCAGTGGACCCTTTGAAAACCCCTGACGGGGGGATCAAATGACATTTTTTATGTGAACGTCATTTTTCCCTTTGTGCCTACTGGCATTTCCCGAATTAAAGAAAATTAGTTTTGGTTTTCTGCAGTGTTAAGAGAGAAAAACTTTGGTTTGGGGTAAAAAGGAAAAAAAGGGGAAAAAAAGGGAAAATTGCCTTTTCTTTTTTATAGTATAGATAGATGTGTTCACTGCATAGGGCCTTTTTTGGGGCAGTTGGGGGGTTTTTAACGGGGGAGACGTCCCCTGCTATTAATCGGGGTGTGATGGCCCGCGTCCTCCCCCCTGTGCTGTCTTTATAATCCGAGCTGGGCCTTAAATCGTACAAAAAAAGAAAGTCAATCGCCTTAAATTAGTTTGGGTGTGTAGAAAAGGGGGCCCGTGTTTTAACTTGTCTGGGCTATAGCTCAGGGGAGGATGAAAAATTAAAAGTGCTCACTTTGACTGAAGGCAGAAGCAGTCAGCGCTCAAAGGCCGGCACAGCTATGCACGCGTGCTGGCTGCTCGACTTTTGCTGGGCAGGAGACCCCAGTTTTGCAGACACGTTCAAAAGTCCAGTGCTCTTTGGAGGTCATTCATATATATATATATATACCTGCTCAAAAAGAATTAAAGGAACACTTTTAATCAGAGTATAGCATAAAAGTCAATGAAACTTATGGGATATTAATCTGGTCAGTTAAGTAGCAGGAGGGGTTGTTAATCAGCCTGCTGTGGTGTTAATGAAATTAACAACAGATGCACTAGAGGGGCAACAACGAGATGACCTCAAAACAGGAATGGTTTAACAGCTGGAGGTCACATGATACTTTTCCCTCCTCATCTTTTCTGACTGTTTCTTCACTAGTTTTGCATTTGGCTGCCAGTCAGTGTCACTACTGGTAGCATGAGGCTATACCTGACCCACAGAGGGTGACAGGTAGTCCAACTCTCCAGGATGGCACATCAATACGGTTATTGCCAGGTTATTTGCTGTGTCTCCTCCACAGTCTGGCAGGGCATGGAGGAGATTCTAGGAGACAAGCAGTTACCTAGGAGAGCTGGAGAGGGCCATAGAAGGTCCACAACCCATCAGCAGGACCAGTATCTGCCCCTTTGGGCAAGGAGGAACAGGATGAGCACTGCCAGAGCCCTACAAAATGACCTCCAGCAGGCCACTGGTGTGAATGTCTCTGACCAAACAACCAGAAAGACTTCATGAGGGTGACCCAAGGGCCCCATGTCCTCTAATGGGCCCTGAGCTCACTGCCCAGCAGCATGCAGCTCGATTGGCATTCGCCATAGAATACCAGAATTGGCAGATGCACCACTGGTGCCCTGTGCTTTTACAGATGAGAGCAGGTTCACCCTGAGCACGTGACAGAAGTGAAAGGGTCTGAGAAGCCATGGAACATTATGCTGCCTGTAACATCATTCAGCATGAGCAGTTTGGTGGTGGGTTAATGATTGTCTGGGGAGACATATCCATGGAGGGTCACACAGACCGCTACAGGCTTGACAAAGGCACCTTGGCTGCCATTAGGTATCAGGATGAAACTTTTGGACCCATTGTCAGACCCTATGCTGGTACAGTGGCTCCTGGTGCACCACAATTCCTGGCCTCATGTGGTGAGAGTATGCAGGCAGTTCCTGGAGGATGAAGGAATTGATACCATTGACTGGCCACCACACTTTCCTGACCTAAATCCAATAGAACACCTCTGGGACATTATGTTTTGGTCCATCCAATGCCACCAGGTTGCACCTTAGACTGTCCAGGAGCTCAGTGATGCCCTGGTCCAGATCTGGGAGGAGATCCCCACAACACCATCTGTCATCTCATTAGAAGCATGCACCGATATTGTCAGGCATGTATACAAGAACACAGGGGCCATACAAAGCTGCTGCGATAACTTGGAGTTGCTGCAATTACATTTTGGCAAAATGGACTAGCCTGCCACATAATTTTTTCTACTCTGATTTTTGGGGCGCCTTTGAATTCAGGGCTCTGTAGGTTGATCATTTTCATTTCCATCAAACGATGTGGCATCCTTTCGCTCCTAACACATTACCCAGTCTATATCAGTATAGATATCCAGGCGGATTTCTTTTCCCATTGAGATCTGATGTGTTTTCAAAGTGTTCCTTTAATTTTTGAGCTATATATATATATATATATATATATATATATATATATATATATATATATATATATATATATATATATATACTGTATATATATATAAAATACCCGCTACGCAGCGGAGAAGTAGTGTGTTAAAGAAGTAATGAAAAAGAAAAGGAAACATTTTAATAATAGTGTAACATGATTCACATTGTCATGAGTGTTGCTGTCATTTTATGCCTGCCTAAATAAGTCACGCTGTTCAGTCTTACTTTTTTACCTGTTCATTTAATCATGGCTAGTGGCGGAAAAATTATAAAATGTAAGGAGGATTACACTGAGTATGGCTTTACCAAAACAATTATTAATGGCGAATCGATTATTTATAAAGCTTGAAATGGTGATCTGTTTTTCTGTGTTAACCTCATATTTTTTCATACTTTTCTCAAACCAAGGTGGTGCGAGGGTAAAATAAATCGGATGTGCTGATCAATGTAATCCGTGTACCAGGAAATCATGCATTGATAAAAGTTCCCCTTGCTTGTAATGCAAAGTGTGATTAAATGCATTATTTTTGAACGATTATGGAGCACATGCATCGAAGCTTCCAGCTGTGCTTGTGCTAAGAAAAGGAAAGATTTTAAAATAACGTAGCACATTGTCAATGTAACCTTTGTAAGTAGTGCCTGGAGGATTCAGTGTGGAGAAACCTAGAGACAGGCGTGTGTATTAACTTGTGGATTTTTCTGTGAGTATTTGGTGCCAGTGTGACGAAGTTGCTTGAAAACTCAGCTGAGCAAAATGAGGTAAATTGAGGGAGATGATGACTCCCACCACCCCCTTTAAATGTCAATCCCCCACAAACACAGTCTCGGAATTTGATAAGCACACCCTTCACCTGCAATTTTAACTTAGTTACAAAGTGATCAAAACTCTGCTTATATCCCGTGCTCTCTCATTAAACTTGTATCCCGCATTACCTGTGGGCATGTGAAACGCCAGCGGTAGCCTGTCTATGAACTTAATTTAAAGTTTAGGTTTACACCGTGCTTTCTTTCCGAAGTAGCAGCACTCATGAATATGGTAGTATATGTCACTCGCTCGCTTCTTATGCTTCTTATACTCGCTGCATTCTCAATTATATAATGCATGTTTTCTTCAGTGCTTTTTGAGGTCTCCTGGTTTTCACGCACCCGCGCTTGACTGAGCCTGCCAAATTTCAGCCTTCTACCCACACGGGAACTTGGAGAATTAGTGATGAGTTAGTGAGTGAGTCAGTCAGTCAGTGAGGGCTTTGCCTTTTATTAGTATAGATTTAATGTCTGGAAAATGTCTGGGATTAAAACACTTAAAGACTTGTATATAGATGATGTCTTCACATCCTACAAAAAATTACGCTTCAGACTCAACCCCTCATCAACACATTTTTTCTTTTTCTTTCAAACTGGAAACTTTGCTATTCAGCTAGTTTTGCAATACTCATCCCAGAACCTTTGCAGCACTGTGTCAAAAGCCTTCTCAGACATACAAATACATAATGTGTTTTCTTATCCTATACCCGGGTTTTTTCCTTAATTTGTCTTAGAGAAAATGTCACAACTATTGTTTCCTTCTCCCACATGAAACCAAACTTTCATTTGATCCCTGATTGTTTTCTCCTATTCTCTTCCAATCACCTTTATTAAACCCGCTCCAAAAGTTTAATTAGTTTTGCTTGGTTTGACTCATAATCCACTGAATCAGCCTTTCCTTTGCTATACTAGAATGAGTACACTGTTTTTTAATTGTAAGAAATCCTCCCCTTTATACAACAATCATCATTCACAGGTCCGTTAACCAATCACATAGAGAACCTTCCACTGCCTTCAACATTTCATGCACCACTCCAGTTGGAGTTTTCTGTGCTTTAGTGACCTAATATTTCAGCTTCATCATTTTGCTTTGTCACAATTAACATTATACCATTATTTCTTTTCATTTAGCAACTTCTCCATTCACTTCTTCTGAATCTTTAATCCAATTACTGTACCTTGAGTCAAAATACGAATTCTAATTATTTCAAATTTCCTGCATTTTGTAAAAATTCTTGAACCCATAGCCATTCATCTTCACATGCAGTCAAAGGGAACTGGGTGCCAGAAAGGAGCTGTGTTTTCAGTTTGATGGTGTTTTTGTTTTTCAACACATTGTACTTACTACATTACTGTGTTAGCTGCACAATATTTTTTGATGAAACTCTGTGTTATATTGTGTGTTTATTTTTATTAATAAAAAAGAAAGGAAAACTTTATTTGAAATGAATCTATATTTAACTCCATTAAAATCTTAATTCTAATTTAATCTATTATGGTCTGTTAAAGACACTTTGAAGGCACTGGGGACAGTGTGTTTGTCAGTAATGATTAAAACATGGGCTGCAACTTAGAACTTTTTCAATAATCTGTCTAAACTTGGTCTGTGCAATAGGTGTTTGGTGTTATATTAGAAATTAGTGTTAGAATTTCATGCTGTTATTGAGTGAAAAATGTTAAGGTGTTGCTTGCATGAAGTGACATACTTTGTTTCTCCATTGTTAGCTTTTGAAATAAAAAAATATCTGGCAGAATTTCATAGGATGATAGGGATTTTCTCATTCTGAGAATGAAAATTTTCGTTAGCATTAACATTTTATCAGGTTTATATATATTTCATTAAATGTAGGGCCCCAGGATGGTTACATTATTTGAATTTATATTGTCAAAGCTATAAAAAGTATAAAAGTAATTAGACAAATATTAAATGTGGTTTAAAATAAATGTCACATTATAATCTTGCATTTCAAGCACTTATTTGTCTTTATCACCAATAGGTAGTAGATGAATATATCACATTATTATTACTGCTCATTAGTTTTACAAAATTATTTAATATGATAGTTACTTATGTTTTTGCAAACATAATTGCAAATTTAAGAGCAGGAAATTGAACATTTGAAAAGATAAAGTAAGCTATACAGCAACTATGTTTTGGGTACTGCAGTTTAATATACATAATTTGGTATATTGCAAAAAATATCTTAATGAACATTAATGAGATAATTAACTATTTTTTTTCTGTCCAGAATTCTAAAATTATTATCAGACTATCATCCATCTCGTCTGCATCTGGCTCCACAAATTCGGCACTGCTTTACAATCTGCAGAAAACATTGATAATTGCTACATACAACCAATGACTTTAATACATTGTGTCAATAGGGAGTGACATGTAATGGGTGCCAACTTTCTATCACCTCCATATGGGTGCAGTCTGAGTGTTATATGGATGTACTTTGTGACTATACACAGCCCGCCCTATCGCTACTGCCTGCTTCAACAGTGCCTTCGCAGCCCTGCCACACAGTAGAGCATCAATCGGCCATAGAAAACTCATCACCGCAACAACGAGTTCATTCAAACCTTTCCAAGAAGAATGTATTTTGGCCAGGGACCGATCACCGACTCGGGGGATATTTTATTTAATGACGTGACCCACTTTCTCTTTATCCCCTCTCCTCCAAGACAATTCAATCCCAATCATGGATCCGCAGCTGCAGGACCAACCTGAGGAGGAGGATAATCAGTGCCTGGTCTAAAGGATGGAGCTGAGGCATAATTACTAATGAAGTCACTGCTTGCATGTTGTGTTTTTGTTTAATAGAGTGGTAGCTCCTGCCTCAATAAAACTTCTTCCTTTTCCTGTTTGAGGTTGTTCATAAAGCTGATTGTTCTGAAGATTGTGACTCAGCCTCGTATTTTTTGGGTTGTAAGACAGTGACTCACGCGTCACAACTTGTAAATCCATATCTACAGTATACAACATGGTATAAAATCATGTGGCACGTAAAAAAACAAAAAATTTCTATGGTGCTATCCTGTATGTGCCAATCTATGTGTGTTGGCTGTAGATGGTTAGAGAACAAAAACAATTAACTAATTAGAAATGCACAAGAATTAAAGTTTTATTGTTTCATAGATATTTTGCTGCTCTTGACTAGTTTCAGCAATGTTATATCCTTCTGTACAGCATAGAGAAATCCTAGCATAACAAGTATCAGTTCTGAGAGATTTGAAGTTCACTTTTGATGAGTGTTGTGCTGTATCTGTTCTAGAAGTAAAAGTTCTTCACAATTGAATTTGAGTCTATCAAATGATAACAAATGTCTCAGTTAAAAACATCTCAAGTTCAATTTGCTGTTTTTGAAAAGACTACCAAGCTACATGAAGAGATAGCCATTGTATGCAAACATGTGTGATGGCCATACTTATTCTTAAGGAATTTCCACAATTAGCATATACTGCCACACACTCACTCCACAGTTCTTCTGTCTTATTCGGTTTTATATCCTGGGCAATGGTTTTGGCAATCTCATTATGCAAATGCCCAAACAAACCAATCAGGTAAAACATTGCAGCATCTACCTCATGTTCTCTATTCCGAGGTGGATTCACTCTATAACTTTAACTTCTCTGTTGTTTTACAAGCGTTGTAGGCGACTGATTCCCCTTTCAGGTAAATTTCTGAACTTTTTATAGCACCTTACAGCTTTTGAAACTAGTTTTTCAGAAATTCATACTAACTTAAGGGATGTAATGCAGCCATGGAGTAATGCCAGAATGTTGGCACTTTGGCCCAGGTACATGTAGGTCGATATGCTTACTCAAACCTGCAAGACTGGCAGACTGCACCTCCATCTAAAGCGCAATTTTGTGAAGACAGAAGAATGTACTTTACACTGTACTAAAACATGGCTGGGGTCTAGCTAAAATTAAATAGTTCTTATGTTTAAAGGCACACTTTTCAAGAGACAAAATAAATGTTTAGTGAAAATTTGTTATAGATTATTATCAATGATTGTGAATCTGGTTGGAAAAACCTGCAGCCACAGTAAGTTCCTAGGGCCGAGTTTGGGAATCACTGCCTAAGGGACAAGCAAAATACCTAATAGAGCAAAAGTAATGGGCAGGGATCAATGGGATGTTACAAGTGAAAATGGCACGACTGGCAGACTGCGCCTCCATCTAAAGCACAATTGTGTATTGCTGCAAAGCCATCTCTTCACTGAGGCATTTCATGCACTACCTCATAAACACAAGGTGAATGCACTGTATAACTAATTATAAAAAAAAATAGACCTATAGATAGTTGTAAAACATATCAAAATCAGTCCCTGTGATATGGCCTATCACAATGTGGTGCTAAATTTCTTGGGACGCTTAATGCCAACAGAATCAAAATAATCTTGACAGTTCTCTCTTCCTGAAGTATATCTTGAGAAGTGTTTAAAAATCCTTTCAAACCACTGATCCTCTAATCACATGGTTGCAGGTGTTATGATTATGTGACATTGGCATTTTGCTTGAGATTGTGATTGTGCAACATGCTTCAACTGGTAAATTGAGTAGTGTTTTCCAAAATTAGGATTCAATTAGAATTATCTACTGCATAAGCCGATATGCACAATATCTATTATGTACTTTTCAAGACAGTTCAAAATAATTCAGTGCTTTCCATTTGCCATGTCATCACTTTCTTAAAAGTCAAGTAGATTGCATTGTATTTCATCAGACGAAGTATCTGAGGCAAACTTAAAGCATCATTTTATTGTTTGAGGCATCAGTGACAACTGAAAAATAGACAGGCACTCAAAATTTCCTTTAGAATCTTTGGCCCAAAGAAAATTCATAACAATCATCTCTGATTTCATTCTTCCCATATGCATTTTCTTCATAATCATGTAACATAGCACTAAATTTAACAAGGAAGTCAGTGCTGTTTTAGCTAGTCCACATTCAATAGTATGACACAACACAAAGTCTCACAATGTTGTTGTTCTTGAAGATGTCACAAAAAATGTATTAATGATACTTAGACCTTCATATGGCATTATCTTCTTGTGTATCCTTATAGAAGCATGTTGTGCTGGGTTGTTCTGTCCTCCTAGCTAGTTAAAAACTCACAATAGCAAAAGGTATAGAAAGCTTTCATTGGATCTCCAATGATGAGATAAACACAATATTTTTTCTTAGAATCGCTGGTATAGATAAACTGTTCTTTTGGCAGATCCACACAAAAACAGCCGTGCATACGTAGAATCTAACTTTGCTATTTCTCATAAATAATCATTTATGTCACTCATAAGTAGTCTTGCTGAATCCCGACATACTGTATAACATATAAATTTGGAGACAACCATAAGTGAATTTTGGGTGGAAAATTAGACGGTTTACTGGAGTGCAACGCCTTTGAAGTTGGCGATTAAAGTAGAGGTGGTGCATTTTGAACTGCAGAGAGCAGCAGTGCTCTTGTTTAACTGGTCTATCAGAAATAAAAGGTTTTGATTAAAATGAATAAAGCCTCCCTAAAAACCCTGGTAGACATAAACAATTGTGTTGAGTGTGCAGAAAGCACATTGTTCAATTTAAAACAAACAACCTGTTTTAAAAAATAAACATAACCTAAAGTAAGGAAAAAAATCTGGTAGCATCAAATTTTAACTTTACATTGGAATTCAACTGCATCAATGGACTGGTGAATGTGAACAATATGTTGTCGCAGGTGCTGAGTGTGCTCTCTGTTCTTAAGTGTTACAACGATAGTGTATGAGTCAATGTAAGGTTGAAACAAAGTAAAGCACCTAAGAAGCACCACCCACAATAAACACAAGTAACTCAACAATCACAATTTTCTCTCTCCACAGCTCCCAGCAAGTGTTTTCCACCTCTTCCACTCTGGTTCCTTGCGGGGCCTTAGCAGTCCTTTATATAGTGCCCGACGTGGAAGTGCTTCTGTTCTTCTTCCCATATGACTTGCCAACACTTCGGTCAGATGGAGAACTCAAGTTCTTCAGTCAGCCCAGAAGTACTGGGTTTCCTGTCTGTGTGATCCATTAGTACTTCCGGCAATGGGGAAAGTATGACTCCCCAGGTCCTTCAAGAGCTCTCGGGGGCATCCACGGCACCCAACAGGGCTGAGAAACCAAACTACATGTCCCAGTATGTCTTGCAGGTTGGGGTACTGCTATACTCCAGGGAGCTGCCCTCAGCATACTTGTGGGAGGAGTGTCCAAACGGTTTTGCCTTCCCCAGCCTTTCATTCTTAGGGTCCCAGCGTTGAGCTGCTGGCTGTCCATCACAACATCTAAACAGTGAAGACAGAAGAATGTATTTTACACTGTACTAAAACGTGGCTGGGGTCTAGCTAAATTAAATAGTTCTTATGTTTAAAGGCACACCCTTTTTAAGAGACAAAATAAATGCTTAGTGAAAATTTGTTATGATTATTATCAATGATTGTGAATCTGGTTGGAAAACCTGCAGCCACAGTAGTTCTCAGGGCGAGTTTGGGAATCACTGCTCTAAGGGACAGCAAAATACCTAATAGGGCAATGTAATGGGCAGGATCCATGGGATGTTACAAGAAAATGGCAATGAACTACATTGATATTAGAACCGGGACAAGGAAAACACTACAAAGACTCAGAATGCACTTGATGTGAGTTACTGGAGAGTCTTGTGGCTGAGGCCCAGGATCTGGGAAAGCTGGTTGCAGGATTAGTACATAAAGTAACACAGCTTCTCCCGTATTGCTTCTCGATTTGCTAAAATCACCCTCAGTGTGTGGTCATTGTCAGGGCTTTGAAAAGGACTAGTCTGGATCAGTTTGCTGAGCAGGGGAAAGTGTGGGAGATCGTTTTGCCAGCGACCAGATGTGAGCAGTGTGATGTAGAGCCAAATGATTTCATGTGTTTCGTTTACAGTAATGTAAACACATTGTTAAAACAAAACTTTTAAGTTTTAGTAATAAATATTACAAAAAGTAGACATAAACTATAGAATGTGTAAGCCTGAAGTCCAAAAAAACAAATAAACACTTTCACAAAAGGTTAAAAATGACACAACAGCTTCCGTAGGTAGCAGTAAGATTTGCTGACTTGAATCAAGGGGCCACCGGTTCAATCCCACTGCCTCTTATGTTTGCCATTTTTTGCTCACACAGAATTAGTATGTGCCTTTTGTGTATGATGTCAAAAAAAAAAACACAGCCGTAGATATATGTGACATTTGAAGAAATCATTTTATGACCTGAATAGTACCAATCACAAAACATCATGGCACTAATGCAATATTATTTGAAAACAAACAGAGTCAGATCAGGTGTGAATTTACGCTTGCGCTGTTACTTTGAGTCAGATCAGGAGAGGCAGATGTGAGTGACAGTGAGATACGAAGAAGGCAGATTCACCATGCGTTTCTGTGTCAGCTTTTATCCCTAGAGATCAGAGAATGTCCAGCTCCATTGCCTCAAAACACCACTCACATCTACAGTTATTCCCAGTTTCAAATAAAAACTAACAGCGTCAGATCCCTATGGCGTAGTATGTATCGTGATTGTGAGAGTATAAAAGTGAAAAAAAGGTAACTTTACAAGTACAGTACTATAAATGTACACGGTCTGTTACAGACGCAAAACCAAATGTATGTGTGTACTGTATAATATTAACAATAACAGCAGCACTACTGAAAATGGCAAATATAGGAGGCAGTGGGAATCAAACCAGTGGCCCCTTGATTACAAGTCAGCAAATTTGACCGCTACGCTACGAAAGCTGTTGTATTGTTCTTAAACCTTTTGTGAAACTGTTTCTTTGATCTTTGGACTTCAGGCTTCACACATTCTATAGTTTATGCCTACATTTTGTAACATTTATTACTTAAATATGAAAAGGTTCTGTTTTAACAAATGTGTTTACACAGATTATGTAGAAACAAACACACATGAAATGCATGTTTTCCAAATAACGATATAGTATTTATAAAGGTGTCATTTTTTTGTCTTCACTCTATACAACTCTAAGCAACTGACACGAGGTAAACAGACTTGAACTAAGAAAACTGCGCTGGGGTGGGGGATGTGATAACAGGCTACTTGCTGTTTGCTGCTTATCAACATATTTAAAGGACAAAAGACATTGATGGAAAGGTGCTACACTTTAAGGTGGGATGGATCTACGAGTTTTTTCAGTAGGCTCTGTAATTCTAGTGTTAAGCTGAGATCTGGACCTGGAATACTGAGTGCAGCATCAGTTCAGGAAACAACACAGCCAAGAGACCATGACATCAGCAGCTCCATACAAGGATGTTCACTTACTCACATACAATGGCCAGATCACTGTAAACTAACTAACTATTAACTTAATACACTGTAGATATAAATACAGCAAAACTAAGTAAAATTCCTGCACTCTTACCCTTGTCTTAGTTAACTGATTAAACTAAATGACACTAAAGATAAACATTCAAATTATATCTTAAAGTTCCATAAGATAATGTTGCACATGTGCAATATAATAATGATATTAAACTAATCAATCATAGAACAATATACATTGTAGATAACTAACATAAATAACTAAAATAAAAAGCAAACAAGTACAAAATTAAAATGATAATTAAATCAGATAATAACTTGATGAAGTACTTGAAATTCAGGCATATAAGTGACACTAATATGACAGGTATAAAGTATTACATTCATTATAGTATTCTGAGATTTAGTATAGCTGCTAACAATGCCATTTCATACAATGGTTTTAAACTTGTGTACATAGCATCTACAATGCCTAATTTCTTAAAATGAACTAAGTTTGCAAAATGATGTTATATATGAAGAAATGTTGTACTTATTTTTGTTCATTATGTCTGACAGAGTTTTTATATTTTTATACATTTTTTCTTGCAATGGTAGTTTATGATGAATAATGATGATAAATCAAACACAATAAAATTGATTAAAAATGTTTCACCCTCTCTGAAATAATTATAAAATAAAGATTTTTTAAAAATGTTGCATACTGATCTGTAAATTTTATATTCTCTAACCCATTTAAAGATTGCATCTGCTGATGCAATTAGACACATTACCAATGATGTTGCCTGCGACCATTGGGTGTTATGGGCCTTTAAATATCAGACCCCCTCACCCAGATGACCCATTTCTCATTGAACAGGCCAAAGTTTGAGTCTAAGTAGCAGATGCCCATGAATTGCTCCTTTTATCCCATAGCTACCTAGAGGCCCTCTGCACTTTCTGTTATATACTACTATTATTGGTTATCTATTGTGTTCTCCTGTGATACCTAGGAAATTAAATGACTTGCAGAGGAAGGTGACAGTCAGAGTTTGTAGCCCATTCAGTGGCTGCCATGATACTTTGGTCTTTTTCAATATAAACATAATAATGTTTTATGTTTTATATTTTAATAACTTGGTGTATCAAGTAGACAGCCAGCATTGTTGAATATTGAACCATCGATGCAGTATGGGGTTTGACTAAATACAAGGCATTGTTTCGGGAAAAAAATCAGTTAATTTAAATAAGCTTACATGAAAATATTGGTGCATGTATTGAACCACATATAGCCATAATGACCACACAAACAACAAAGAGTTGTGGTCAATACGCCAGATCTAGCAACTGCTGTCGAAGAGAGAGATGCTCTGTCACTTGAAGTGTAGCGTGATGCTGGCCTAATTTGCAGCGTAACCTAATGCAGAAATAAGAAAACTGTTTAGCTATATTTATACATTTTTTGTTTTCATCACAAATCTATGCTAAATAAAACAACTTAATGATAATAAATGTAAAAACCTGTTTACTGATATTTACAACTAAAGTCTTGGCTGCATGTGATCCTGTAATTGAAAGAAACTGATGGATAAAATGTGTTACTTAAAATAAATAATAAATGCATGCATAAATAATTAAAAGTAAAATCCCTTTACCAACAAGAACAAGAATGGCCACTCATTTGTCTAAAAAGAATTTATCCAAACATTGGTTTTATGTAAACAGAGGGGAAACATTTTATCTTATTAAAAATTTTTAGACATTTTTCTGCACATAAAAAAAGGAGATACTATTTTTTATATTAATTAATGTAATGTGCCTCTTAATTAAAAACTATGTGTGTTTTTTCAAAGAAAAAATCTAACATAGTAATAAGTGGTTTTTTTCAGTAGGCATCAAACAGGCTTTCCCAGAAAAAAATTTGTTTAAAAAAATTTTTAAAGGAATCTGTATCTTTATATGTTATCTAAACATAACAAATTAAATCTACTTTTTTATCACAAAAAATGAATGGCTTTTCAGCATTACATATTTAATTTGAAATAAGAAGTGCCTTTTTATTTTTATATATATTGCTGCATTTTCCGGGGGTTATTTTTGAAGCTACATTAATATTTGCTGCCCAATATATTAAAGGCGATACTGTATATGAAAAAAGAAACCCTTTTTGCTCATATTTTAAAGCAGTTTAAATATTTTTTTTATACTTAAAATCTGAATAAAATTTTTATTTTTTAAATTTAAGTTACAATGTATCCTTTGAAAAACCCTACAAGAGGTATTCTTTAACTGACTAGTGGTTTGTTCATACTAAGATCCCTTTTAGTGACACATGCGGGAAGTTCTAATGGGTTTATTTGTAATGTCAGAGAAGACTCATAAAAACCGGTGAATTTTACAGTATAACCCCAAATTTTACCAAAAACTAAAAAAACCAAAAATTTTGGGTTTTGAGTAATGATTCCCCTTTAATGGCTATATATTTTCTGTTCAGTGCACTCCATCAAGGGAAAAAAGACTGTTTTTTAAATCCATTTGTTTTATGTTACTGTATGAAATAAATATTATCTTAATATCCACTAATCTTTAAATTTTCTCTGGGCTATTTTTTCATTATATGACATTTTTGTTTTTAAAATAATGCTGAAAACCTGCATAAAACCCAAGCCCCCTTTAAAAAATATAGAAGAGTACAAAAAAAACAAATATCAACTTTTTTTTGTTATAACTGAAGGTGTCTTAACAAAACCCCAAGGAAAAGAGTTTCGGGAGTACTAGCCGAAAAGTTTAACTTATGTGCTTTTTAAAGATTGTTCTGATTTTGATAAAACCCCCATGATTTATTGATTTTTTTGATATGTTGCTTTTTTTTCATCTAGTCTTGTCTGTTTGCCTTAGAATTTCAATTTCAGTTGTCCCTAACATTACAATCCTTTTGGCAAAAAGTCAAATGAAAGGTATTGTATATTGATTTGACTCTTTTCATGTTTGTCTTCATCTCTCCCCTTGGACAATGACACAATAAATGTGGCTATGTAATCTGTCTGGGGTTTATTTCTGTGACCCATTTTTTTTATAAAACCAAAATAAAATGATGGGGTTTTTTTTTTATATACATATTGTGATATATGGCCGCCATTCATCCCGCCAATATGCCCAGGTCAAAAAGGGGGAGCCCCCCTGTGCATGGAGGGGCCCCCCCCCCAAAGCAGGGCATCATGGATTTTGGGAGTGTTTATTCACAGCCCTGGGATACCAGGGGGCCCGCCAGAGTATTTTTGCAGGGGGGTTTTCAAGGACATTTGCCTTACACCCTGAAGTAGGGCCTTTGGGTAAATGGGGGGGAGGGAAATGACGCATTCGGGTTGAAAAAAAAAGATTTTTATCTGACCCGAATTTTCCTTTAGTCACATGGACAGAGAGGGGAAAACTTTTCCCCGCCGAGGACCTTTGTTTTTTGGGGATGCTTATCCCGGTTTTTTTTAAGAACAATTTTTTTTTTGCAAACCCTTATGTAACCTGTAGTACTGCACACTGTTTTTCCCAAAACTATTATAAAAAAAATTGTTTTAAAATATGAAAAAGGCCCAATGGTGCCAGATCCCTTTTTCCCCCTTTTTAAAAAACATTTTTGCATTTTTTTAAATACTTATAAATAAAAATTTTTTCATTTGTTGGCAATGCAGGGGCTGCAGGATGGGTTTATATAGCTTTTGTTCCCTATTTTGGCACAGTATATTTTGTAAAAATTTAATGTGCAATCAGACCATTAGCATTTATTTTGAAGCACCACTTTTTTTCCCCCTGAGTTTTTTCATTTTAAATTTTTTTAGATTTTTTTGTTTTGCCCCGGAATGTCGCTGGTTTTTTTTAAAATTTTTTTCATTTTTTTTTTCAACAGTATGCTTTTTTTTTAATGATTATTTATTCCCAAAAAGGCAAAAAGGGAAGGGGCCCCAACAATGAAACAGTCTGATAAGAAAAAACCCAATTTTTGCAAGGTTTCAATTTGGGTAGGTCCTGTTAGATTTTTTGGTACTCATATATTGTTTTCCTTGATCTAACACTTTTCGTCACTGTTTAAAATAAAATGACTAGTCTATAAAAAACTTTTTTTTTTTTTCCCCTTTCCCGTGACACATGGTCATGTTGGGTGTAAAGTGTGTGATTTCACAAGCATTTAATTTGTTTTTCAAAAGCCAAAGAAAACAAAA
The DNA here is from genome assembly GCF_016835505.1 of Polypterus senegalus. NCBI lineage: Eukaryota > Metazoa > Chordata > Cladistia > Polypteriformes > Polypteridae > Polypterus > Polypterus senegalus. The sequence goes on from NW_024384421.1 coordinate 20,448, forward strand.
AAAAAAATAATAAAAAAAGATTGTTTAATTTCTAGTTCACTGTCATTGATTAAGTAGAAGCGGGGTTTAAATTTCACTGCAGGACTTTTTGGGTTTTTTTTCTCAAGCATTCCACCTGGGTCCCGTTTTGTTTGTTTTTTGCTGAATAGCTTTTCGGGAATTTAATTTTCTTCATTGACAATATATTTTTGATTTTGTAGATAAAACCCTTTCATCTCTGGTGCTTGAAATAAAAAAACATCACCCAGTACAATTTAGTCAGTATATTGGAAAAAAAAGGGAAGTCAACTTTTTTTGTTTACGGGACTAAAAGTGAAAAAAAAGTGGGCAGTGAGAAGTCTTGAATCCACAAGGCAAAGTTCACCCAGACACCAAATTCTGTTTGGTTTTTTCTGACTGATTTTGATTAAAAAGAAAAAAAAACACTTTGAACTTTTTTGGTGTCAAATTTTTTGGGATATAAGTGATGTCTATTGGTAAATATAACAAAGAAAAAAAGGTTTTTTAAAAAACAGAAAAAAGAGAAAAGGGAAAAAATTATGTATTTCATGGTAAGAAAAAAGGAAATGTTAAAATTTAGTTTTTTAACAAAAAAAATTGAAAAAAAGGAAACGGGAGGAAAGTTTTTGGGGAAAAAATTGGGCAAAAAAAAGAAATGCGGGATGTAATTGACATTTGAATGATTTTTAGCACGCTTTAACAGATTTTGGGGAAGGGAACACCCATTAACTTCAAGTAGACAAGAAGATTAATAATAAATTTCTTGAAAAGGGAAAAAACCATGTAGTCACTGTGAGGGGGCCCCCCAGTCAGTTTGTCCCACCTGAACTTCTATAGTTATAGAACTAGAAAAAATGTTATTGTTCGGGGGAAAAAATAAAAGGTTTAAAGGGAAAAGTAGAGTTCTGCTTCAGTACAGATTTCAGTATGTAAAAAGTTTTTGATATTCAGATAAAAACTGTATTTAGCTCAAATGAATGGGTTCGGGGGTGGATACCTAGAATTATTTAACGGGAGAAAAAAGAAAGAAAAAAAATTAAAATTGCATGTTCGAAAAAACATATTTGAGCAAATAAATCACTTTAAATTTGCCCTTTACTGTCCTGATTTTAAACGGGAATAGCATAAGAAATTGGCGGGAAAATTTAAAAATAAAATGATCAAAACAGAAACGGGGACTGCATTTGCAGGTTTTGAATGTATTGGTCAATCCCGATAAAATTTTTAAAAATATAAACCTTCCTCTAATGGGTTTAGAAAAACCCCCACAAAATACTGCTCTGTTGTTCACCATCAGATATGAAGTGGCGGGTTTGGGATTTTTTACAATCGTTTACTGTCATCCCAAAAAAATGTTCCATAGTTGATCCCCACGGGGAAAGCACTAAATCATCAAAAATCTAAATTACATATATTAAAAATAAGAGTCATAGAAAATTTTTTATTATATTTCTTTGTTTTTCCCAAATATGTTTTTACGATAAGGGGGTTTTGCCAAAAAACAACCATAAAATCAGACCCTGACTTATACGCCTGCTAAAAAAATGAAAATTTTTTTTACACTTTTGCCTCCTCCAATTCCCGGATTAGTCCCCCGGGACCCCACAAGTTTTGTTGCAGCAGCACAGAAAAAATTTTTTTCCAGTATTTCAACGACGTTTAAATTTTAAAAACCAGCATCATATTTTTTTTCCTGATTAAAACCCCATTGTAGATAAGGGATCCTACTATAAAGGTGTATGAGGGGGGGAGATAAAAACAAAAAAAGTGCAAATGTTGCTTCAGAATAGTTTGGGGTTTTAAAGGGTTGTCAATTTAGGCAAAATAGAGACAAGAGGGTTAAAAGCAACACTGATACAGCAAAATTACCAACCACAAAAAAAAGGCAGTGTGTCTGCGGGTTACTCTCTTGGGTTTAACGTAGCATATCATAATCCCTTGTACCAATAGCGGGATTTTTCCGCTACTTAAAATTAACCCCACATTAAAAAAATACCAGAAATTATGCTGAAAAAATAAAAAGCCCCAACTTATCTCCCGGAGAACTTATCCAAAAAAGTGTATACTTTAATCGGATTTTGGGGATAAAATTTTCCCTCTTTTTGGGGCCCCCAAAACCCCTTTATACAGTTTTGGGGGGGATGCCTTGGGGAATAATAAATTGTGATGTAAAAACTGTTTAGGGCTGATGGGTTTAAAAACAGTGAGCTACCTTTTTGGATGATGTTAACATTGCTGTTTAGAGATTTACATTAGGGTCTTGCCCCCCTTTAAAACCCCAATAGACAGACACACGGGAGCACAGGGTAAAATCACCAACAAGGTTTTAATTTTTTTTTTTCTAGTTGTCATCCCCCGAAGCACCCCCACCACCATAAAAAAAGGAAATAAATAATATGACTACAAAAACCCAAAAACCGTCCCCCCAACCCCCAACAAGCCGGGGCCCCTACCCCTCCTGACTCCAGCCGTTTTGGTGGGTCTCCAGCCCCCCTTTTTAAACCCCCTTGCCCCAAAAAGGGTTTCTATCCTTCTGTTCAGGGGATTTGCCAGCATTTCCCGGTGATGGAGAAACTTGTTTTTTTTCCCAGCCCAGAAGTATTTTGGGGGGGTTTCCCCATCCAGGGTTTTTGGGGAGTACCTTTCCAGGCTAGGGACAGAAAAAATTTCCCCCGGGTCTCCTGTAGCATTCCGGGGTGGCCCCCACAGTACCCAGCAGGTCTGTGAACCCAAAATTAGACCCTTTGGGGATCCCCCGGGGAAGTTGCCATCTAGCCCTGGCCATCCAACACAAGACATGAAAAAATACAAAAAAAAAAAAAAAAGAAAGAAAAAAAAAGAAAAGTAAAAAATCTTCCACAGGGGCCCTTTTCCTCTCATGCCCAAACAAGGTTTTTTTAAACATCCAACAGTGATGATTTTACTAAATGCATCTTTGGATTTGCCATTGTCAGCTGACAACGCAAAATTTGGTCCCCACTGTAAAAGTTTTTTGAAGTCAGCATGTCATATATAGCTGGTGTTGTTTATATTTGTCTATAAGCCCCCTTCAATCTGAGGGAATTCATTTTGATTCATTCTGCAAATCCAGGATAGATATCAAATTTAAAATTTTTTTGCAAAATTAAATTAAAATAAAAAAAAGGGGAAAATTTGGGAACATAAGAAAAAAATGGGAACCCAATTTTATTTTTTAATTGTTGTCTTATTATATGTTTAGTAGGGGGGGCCCATATGGGTTTAGATGCAGCACATATGGATTTTTCAACAAATTTTTTTACTATTGCAAATTTTTTCTACCATTCCCCCAAAAAACTGAAAGATCAATTGCAAGAGCAGTTTTACAGATTGTGGGAAAATAAATCTACAAGAAAAATCTGGAAAGTTAATATTACGGGAAAAGGGAAATAACCAATCATTAGCTGTTGTGTTGTTTTCTTATTTTGGGTATGTTATTCTACTTCACAGAGCACTAAAAAACAAATGTAATTTTGAAAAAGGGTTTTTTTCTGAGTTACGGAAAAAAAGATTTTTATAAAACTGCTGTATTAGGGGATTAAAATTTAATTTTTAAAAAACTTTTTTTAGGGATATTATGTTATGTTTTTTTGGGATTTTGTAGTTTTGTATGGGGCTGCACGGTGGCGCGGGGTAGTAGCGTTGCTGCCCTCGCAGTTGGGATACCCGGTTTGTTTCCCAGGTCCCCCCTTTGGCGGGAGTTTGCATGTTCTCCCCGGGGTTCGGGGTTTTCCCTCCCCCCCCAAAGACATGCTGGTTGGGTGGTTTGGGAATTCAAATTGGCCCTAGTGTGTGTTTGGTGTGTGGGTGTGTTTGTGTGTTTTCCGGGCGCGGTTGCACCCTGCCCAGGTTTGGGTTTCCCCTGCCTTTGTGCCCTGTGTTGGCGGGTTTTTCCCCAGCAGCCCCCTGACCCTGTGTTGGGTTTCCCAGGGGGTTGGAAAATGGATGGATGGATAGTTTTGTAAAATTTGAACACTACTCTGTTTGTAGACCCAGACTGTTTTTTTATGAAATTAAAATTTTACCATCTTAGCATGTCATTTATCATTGTTTACCCATGTATTTGGCCATTTTATGACTTTTTTCATTTATGGGTTGTCGGGGTGTTTTTAAAGTGAAGGGTGTGTCCAGGAAAGTCCTTGTTATGAAATAACTGGAAATAAAATCTTTTTACACAAAACAGATAGGGCTTTGGGATTCTCAGTTCCACCTATCAATAAAACTTTTTGCTATAAAATTTTGACCATAATTTTTAAATTTTTTGGGCTTTGATGAAAGATAAGATTGACTTTTTGTTATTGATATTTGGATTGTTAGTCTGACTAAGTCTAAATTTTTAAAATTTTTCCACTTTTTTTTCTGCCCTCTTCCTCCTGAGGCATAAAATAGCTGCATTGCTTTTTAAGATATAGTTTTAAATATATTTTTGCCCCTGAAGGAGTCAGACATTTAGATCCACAGTTTCAAATAAAATGTTTTTTCCCCTTGGTAACCGGTAAGGCTTAGATGGGCCCCAGTTTTTTGGGATTGCTTTTTGGGGCCCCTTTTTAAATTTTACCCGATTGTAGCTTGAGCCCCTATAAACAAGCCTTGTAAACTGAAAACCACACTATTCTTTTTATACATTATAAAGCATTGTATATTGAAAAATTTTTGGGATCTACATTAATATGGCTTCGTGGTATTTTATATGCATATTCCTTTAAAAAATTTAAATTTTCCCACATACCATTTAGCTGCAAATAAATGCAGAATCAATTTAAAAAGTTTTTTGGCAAGGAAATTGATTCACCTGTGTAGGGGTTTTTTATTTTTCCCATCCTTGTTTTTTCCCTTTTTTTTCTTTTAAAAATTTTTTACATTTAAAATTTCAAAATCAAATTTTTTTAAACCACCCCCTTAGGGAAAACTTTCAAAAAAACCCCTTCAAAAAAAAGGGCCAAAAAGAAAAATTTTTAAAGAGCCCTACCATTCAAAAAAAATTGGGCCAAAGTTTTGGGGGTTTTTTCCAAAAAGGGAAAATTTTTTTTTAAAAAATTAAAAAAAAAAGAAAAAGAAACCCAAAAATTTTAAAAATTTACTTTAAAACTTTTAAAAGAAAAAAAATTTGGGAATAAATTAAAGGGATTTTTTTTGGGGGGTCAAAAAAACCAAAAATTTGCAAATTTTTCCAAATTTTTTCCTGAAATTTAAATAAAAAAATTTTTGTTACTTTTTTTTGTTTAAAATTTTTTTTTTCCCTAAATTTTAAGGTGGATGAAAAATCAAAAAGCTTTTTATTTTTTTAAAAATTAAAAGATTTGGTGTTAATTTCCCAAATAATTTTCCAAAATTTAAAAGAATTTTAGACAAAAATTTTAATGTTTAAAATTTTTTTGGTTTAACACAGTTTGGGGGTTTCCTAAAAAACAAAATGCCGCTTTTTTTCTTTGTTTTTTTTAAATTTGTTAATGCTATTTTTAGTTTTTTAAACCAAAAAATTTTTTTTTTTTTTATTTTTCCCCAAAATTGTATTAAAGTATTTAATAAAAAAAAGTTGGAAAATTTGAAAATAAAAAAAACAAACCCTTTAATTTTTCAAAAAAAACCCCCGGTGTCTTGTAAACCCGTTAAACAGGAACCCCAAATAAATTTTAACCCAAAGGAATTATATTTTTACAAGCCAAACCTAAAAATAAAATTAATTTTAAAAGGATTGAATTTTTTCCCTTATTATTGAAGAAATTTATATTTTAAAAAAATTTTAAAAGGGATGTTTTGATGTTAATTTCCAAACAAAAAACTAAATTTCCAAAAACAATTTTGGGGGAAATTTTAATTTTTAAATTTTGGTTAAGGTTTTTTCAAAAAAAACAGTCTTTTTTTTTTTTAAAAAATTTAAAATTTTAAACAGGTTCCCCATTTTTTTAAAACCCCCTTTTTTTCCAAAAAATTTTGGTTTTCATTTTGGGGAAATTTTTAAAATCTTAAAAGTATGGGTCAGTAACAAAGGGTGCGGGTCAAAAAAACCTTCTTTTTTTAAAAACCCCAAACCCAAAAAAATTTTTAAAAAAACAAAATCCCTTTTCCCAAAATCCAAAAAAAAAAATAAATAAAGATATTTTTTTAAAGGAAATCATTTTTTTTTGATGTTTAAGCACCAATTCTAAACAAAACCCTGCAACCAAAAAACTTTTTCCAAATCCTTTTCCTTTGTATTTCCCTTCAAAAAGTTTTTGGGAAACCAAAAATTTTAATCGGTTAAATTCCGTAAATCCTTTCCAAAAAAGTGTTTTAAGGGGGAAACCCCAATTTTGTTTGGTTTTGGGTCAAAAAGCCGGAAAAACCTTTTTTCTTGATTTTTTAAAAATAAAAAAAAGGTTTTTAAATTTTTTGCCAAAAAATTAAGTATTGTTGTTAATCTTTTTTGAAAATTTAAAATTATTTCTAAGCCTTTTATTTTTTACCAAATTTTTTCCCTTTTATTCCTTTTGGGGGAAAAAAACCCCCCCTACCCCACCCGGGAATTTGATTTTTTTCCCCTTTTTGTAAAACCCTCGGGTTTAAAAGGGTTTGGCCCGGCAAACAAAAAATTTTGTTGTGATTTTTTCAACGGGGTTTTTTTATTCCCTTTTAAAAAGGGAAATTCTTTTGAGAACATTTTTAAAATTATTTTTATAATTTTAAAAATTTTTGGAAAAATAAATTTTTGTTCCTGTCCTTTTCCCGAACAAAAGCCAAAACCCTTTGGGTTTTGGGGAAATTTTTTCCCTTTTTGGAAAATACGGAAAAATTTTTTTTGAAAACCCAAAATAAATGTTTTAAGTGGAAAAATTTCTGAAAGGAACCTTTTCCCTCCCCTTTTTAAAAAAACCAAAAAATTTTTTCTGGGGCCCCATTTCCCTTTAAAGATTTATAGTTAAATTTAAAAATTGTCTTTTGGAACTTCCTTTTCAGCCCTTTGGACCCACTTTGCTTTTCCTCTTTTTAGCAACCTTGATAATAGCTTTTTTTTTTTGCCAAATATTTTTGCGATTAAACTCCAAAAGAATTTTTTTTAAATTAATTTATATAAAACCCCAAAAACAAAACAAAAAAGGGGCCCCAAAATTTCCCTTTTTAAACCCCTATCAAAAAATTTTTAAAATGTTTTCCCCCGCAAAATATTTATTTTTATTTTTTGGGTATTTTATTAAACCTTAAAAAAACCCCCTTTTTTTCCCCAAAAAGGCCGGGAAGAAAAGTTTACAAAAGAAATTTTTTGAAAAAAAAAAAAAAAAAAATTTTAAAAAAATTTCCCAAAAATTCTTCAATTAATTGTTTTGTATGTTATATTTTTTATATTTATTATATTATTTTTTTAATAGGGTAAAGGAAATGGGGGGAAAAAAAAGTTAAAGGTTTGGAAAATCATTTTAAAAATAAATTTTTCCTGCCCTTTTCAAGAAATTGGTACTTTTAATGAAGTGTTTTAAAAAGGTTTTGGGTTTTTAATTTTTAAAAAACCTTGGTTTATTTGGGGGGGACTTGTTAAAAAAGGAAGGGAAGGCGGTTTTTAAGAAAAGGGAAAAGACACCAAAGGGATTAAAATTGGAAGGAAAACTGCTTCCCCTAAATTAAAAAAACGTAGGGTGTAAAAAGAAGGGACCCAGGGGAAAAAAGGAAAGGGAAAGGCCAGTTTTTAATTTCGTTTTTTTTGGGCCAAAATTAAAAAGGGTTTTTAAAAAAAATTTTTTTTAAATGAAAAAAAGGGCCCAAAGGGGAGAATTTAGAGGAAGGGGAGTGTTTAATTTGGGAACCCCCCCTTTACATTTTTTTAAGGGTTTAATTTTCCCATCAAATTTTAAATGGGGGGTAAATCTCTAAGTCCTGGTTTAACTGTCACCTACACCATCCCAGTAGGTCTGTGCATTTAAAAAATGGTTCCCAAAAGTTAGGGCCCCCCAAGGATAATTGTAGAATTTCAAAAAAACCCCTCCCTTTTAACCTTTGTAATTTGAAAAAAAATTTTGGCCTGACAAATTTCAGCCTTCTACCCTTTGGGTTGGAAAATTTGGGTTTTGAGGAGCAAAAAGTGAGCCAGGGGGGTCAGTCAGTCAGTGGGGGGTTTTCCTTTCCCCATTATGATAATATAAATAATATTTGCGGCTTGCCCCTGCCCTTTTTTGGCCCCCTCCTTGCACCCGGAAGGGTTTGGCCCATATTTCCCCGATTTGAATTTGGGTTATATAAGGGGTTTGGATAATGGATGGATGGATGGATATATATAATATATATCTCTTTTAAAAAAAGGGAATTTTTAATAGACTTTTTTGAGAAAATTTAAAGCCCCCCAAAGAGATAAATTTCGGGCCCCCCGGAAAATTGATTTTTGCCAAGGGTTTTAAACGCCCCCCTCAAACATTTACAACCATGCCCATGGCCACTTTTTTCCTCCCAGGGAAATTTCTAACGAACAATTCCTGAATTCCTCAAGGGGCAAAAAAAAAGACAAAGGAAGCCAAAAAACAGGTTAAAAAAAACCTTAAATATAGATGCAGAGCAGTTTAGAAAATTTAAAGGGCCAAAATTTAAAAAGTCTCAAAACCCGATAGAAAGATGGGATTAGTCCCAAATTTTTGGGGAAATTTTTATCGGGAAAAATTTTAACAGAAAAAAGGAACCCCAAATATTAGAATAGATGATATGACAGAAGTATCTGGGATTTTGGGTTTTTTCAAATTTCATGTTGCCATCGGGAAAAATTGTTTTTTCCAATGAAGAGGCATATCCAAAAAAGAATTAAAAGATTTGTTGTTTGGGGGGAAAGGGAAAACCACATACACAAGCAGCCCGTGGGTTGGGGATTTGCGAAGGGGCAGAGCCCTTTTAGTGAGTATATATATATATATATATATATATATATATATATATATATATATATATAAAAGGCAAAGGTTTGCACAAAATAGCTAGAAATCCAAAAAGGGGAGAAAATGATGACATATTTTAAAAAATAATTTTGTATTCCTGAGCTTTCAAACCTATCATTTTTGGTTAAAATTTTGGGAAAAAATGATTAGACATCGGGAATCAAAGGAAATTATATAGCAAATGAGGAGAGTGAGGGTTTTTTAAAGTCTTTTTATTTTTTTAAAATGCCCTCTTTTCCCTTAATATGCTGGGTTCTTTCCAAGTGTTTGATAATGGCATTTTTATTTGATACCCAAATAAAAACAGTTTAGCTCTCTGACACGTTTTAGATTTGCCCTGAATTTTAAATTTTGTTTGTAGCCCAGTCAAAACTGTGTCGGGTTGGAGTTGATATAAATAATCAGAAACGGGGGGGTTTTTCCTTCTGCCCAAAAGGATGTTTTGATACATGTTGCAAATATTTTTACCTTTTGGGGTTTTTTTTTTTTTCAACCTGAGGTTTAAAAATTTTTTGCCGATTTTTTTTTACAGAGCATTTTAAAGGGAAAATTTTTTTGGTTGAATACATTTTGGGGACAAATTTTTTACATTTTACTGATGGTATTACGCCTGTTAAACCAGAGAGCAATGCATTTAAATGGAAGCTGTCTGTAAAACAACAATAACATTGCTTTTTAACATTTTCCAATACCCCAAACCTAATTCTATTATACCAATCATAAATTATATAATCTCCATCATTAAATTAAATTTGAGTTTTTTTAAAAACTTAGAATTTTTTCCCTTTAACGCTTTGCCCATTTTCATCGCGCTTTGGGCAAAAGCTGATAAAATGGCCGGGGCCGGGTTTTTCCCTTTCTTCCCTTTTTTAACCCCCTAAATTTTCATTGCCTTTTTTTATGGGTGGGAAGGGTTTTGGAAAAATTTTTATTTAAAATTTTTAATGCCCCCGGCCGAAAACATTTTAAAAAAGAAACGCCCTAGCCGTAAAATAAAATGTGTTAAAAACAAGGGGGAAAGTCGAAGTCCAAAAATCAAAAACCACAAAAAGGGGACAATTCAGAACAAGTATGTTTTTACCGAATGGCCGCCAAAGCCTGCCAAATTTTACGTTATTACGCGCCGACACAGCGGGGGCGGTTTGCCAAAAAGTTGGGTTTGACCCATGTCGTTTTTGGGGAAAAAAGTTTTTCCCTTATTTTGTAATAAAACATATTTATTTCAGTGTAACGCCAGTAATTTTTTGGGGTTTTCTGGAAATTTTAATTTTTCCTAAAGTTCGTCGCGTTCGTATTTTTCCCCTTTCCTGGAAAATGGTTTCGCAGCGTTTTTTCCCCGGGCCGGTTCGGGGAAACTTCGGCAGGGCCCCCGCGAACTTTTGCGGGGAAGACGCCCCTTTTTTTAAAATGCCCCTGTCGCCTTAACACAGGGAAATAGTTGGGGATAAATAAAAAAAAGAATTTTTTTCCCCCATTGGGGGGGAAAGGAAAAAAAGCCCGGGGGCGTGTTGATACCAAGTTTGGGGGCAAGTTAAGAACGCGATTTCGACCGCTTTTATAAAAACAACCCCAAATATTTACTTTTAACCTTTTCCCACATCTACCTTTCGTGAATTTTGAAGGGGGTACACTCTCTCTGGGCTATGGTTTTTACTGAATGAGCACCTGACATTGTACTTTCTTCCTATATAAATAACATTCCAGTATGCTGGCCCCCAAATAAATCACATTTTTTATAGCCGGCCCCCCGATTGGGGGGATTTTGGGGGCTGGGATCGTGGGAAAGCATTGAGAGAATGGAAAATGAATAAAAAAAAAAAAAACTGAAATCAAATTTTATGTTTTTTTTTTAAAATAGTTAAGTAAGCAATATTATTTAAAAAAAGAAAGCCGCCAGGGTTTGGTTTGAATACACGCCATCCTTGAACTCCCTTTTCCCCCCCATATAATAACAGTAATTTTATTATTATATAATTTTCCCCCCTCATCATATAGTCCTTTTCCCTTTCCCACCTATCTATATATCTATCCCCCTTTGGGTGTTTTTATATATTCCATTTTAAAAGGGTTCCTTTCCCAATTTTTTATATATCTAGTGCCTTCTTTTGCCTGTTTGTCTGTCTGATTGCATATAGCGCTTTAACTTTTACTGTTTTTGTACTTTTCTGTCCTCTACGGGTCCTGAGTACAAAAAGAAAAAAGCACCATACAGCAAACATGTGCTTAACTGGCAAGATCGGGAAAAAACACGGGCACTGATTACAAAACCCAAAAATGAATGAAAGAGACAATATATGTAAAAAATCATCAAGATTCATCGAAAATTATTTGGAAAGCGCCAGATCGGGGTTTTAATATGCTCTCATCTGACGTTTTTTCGCTTTCAAATAATATTGATGTATTTTAAATATTTTAGAATAAAAAAATACATTTGATTTCAGTCTTTTTATTCAGTTCCATTCTCTCAGTCGCGCCCCATAACCCCCCAGCCAATCTACAATGCTGTTTTCACATAAAGACCCCTTTTAACTCAAAATTTATTTATTTGGGGACGCCACTTTTACTCCAATGTTATTTATATAGGGAAAAAAGTCAAGTCAGGTGCTCATTCAGTGTAATTTGGAACCATAGCCCCAAAAGATGTGTACACTGCAAAAAGTACACATGTCGCGGAATGTAGGAAGGGGGTGTGGAAATTGTTAATATTTGAATGGATGATTTTTTATAGCAAGGGTCGAAAAACAGCAAAATTCCCCCGCATTAAAAAGCCCGTGACAACCCTTTTACTGTAACTTTGCTTTATTTTTTTTTACTTATAGTCTAGGAATAAAAAATGTACTTTTTTTTGTTATACTTGTAAAAACATATTTCCCCCGTGTTTGAGCCGCATTGGGGATGCTCAAAAAAGACGCGGGAATGCTACCTAAAAAATGCAGGAGGAAAAATTTTGTTCCCAAAGGGTTTGGTAATTTAGAATGAGTCACAAGACGCTGCAGAGCCACGCCGATCTTTTATGTGAAAAAAAAGCATTCCCAGATGGGGGGGAGGGAAGGATCCTGAACAAACTGAGACTGAGAAAAGAAAAGTGAATAAAAAAAAAAATAACCTTTTTTAAATATCATAAATTACTGGCTGTTACACACTGAAATCAAAAAGCATGTTTTATTCTAAAATAGTAAGAAAAGAGCAGTTTACTTTCAAAACTGAACCATGTGGGATCAATCATGAGCTTTTGATACCAGTAAACGGGGTTTATACCATTATGTTTCTGTGTCAGCTGCAGTAAGACGGTCAAATATGGCATGCTAAGGTGGTTTTTTTGCAGTTATATTTTTTAATAAAAACATACTTGTTTTTGTTATATGTGTACCTTTTTTTGAAAGTGTTTGATATTTGACTTTTTGGTCATACAAAATAGTTTATGCTTAATTTTTTTTTACTACTCAATATGAAAACGTTTGTTTTTTAAAAAAGTGTTTACACGATTAATTGAAACGGAATACACCCAAAAGGTGGGATTCCAAAAAAAATCTATTCTTTTCCCCTCTAAAACTCCACTTTACCCTAGATAAATCAATCAAGGCATGAGCTGGGAGAAGGGCACGTTCCCCCGTCGGGGGGGATGGAAACGGGGGCTTGCAGCCCGATTTTTTTCCCGCAATTTTTGATGACAAAAAAACGCCGGGAGAGCTGTGAACGATTTTAAGAAGTTTTTTTAAGGTGGACGGAATTATTGAAGTTTTTCGGGGGCTCTGGGGTTTAGTGTTTAAGAATGCCCCCCCTCAACTCCCCCTGTGCACGCCCAACCCCAAAAGGCCTTTTTCCTTCAGATAAAACCCTAATCTCATCAGCTCAGAATTGGGGGGGGACTCAATTAAAAAATAGCACTTTTGTTCGGGGTTTTTCTAAAAAAAATCCAATATTGCAAAGAAAATCTGTCCAGATGGCCTTAAAATCATTTTAGAAAAAAGAGAGAAGACAGCATGGAGGGAATACTACCTTTTGAAGAGAAAAAAATTTGGGGGATTTTAAATTTTGGGTTTTATGTTTTTTTCAGTTGGGAGTCTGGGAAATGAGTTTGACTAAAAGGATAGAACTGACTCCCAGACAAACAGAGAAAAAATGGATGTCAAAGAAATTAAACTGAATGGTATTCTTATCCACAGAAAGAGCAACCATGCCCCTTGCTAATGTGATAAAGATGCAAAATAGGGCCAACATGGATGGCAGTCTCGGATACAGAATCATGTTCTCCTATGAACCCTTTTTTCCAGACACAATCAAGAAAAAACATTCTGGAATGCACTCAAAATTTGGGGGGGGTTTGTTTTTTGGGGAGAGGTGGAAGAAGCCAATTTCATAGCATTACATGAAAATACTTATACTTGCTGGTGTTTCAGATCCAATGGTGAAAAACCAACCCAACCCTGTGGAATACAGAAACTGGCCGGGAAATGTTTTGTGCAAAAGTATCTATGAAAGACTTTTTACAATATTTCCAGGATTATCCCTTTTTTAACTGACACAACCACCCAGCTTGATGACAGAGAGACAAGCTTTGCCGAATTTGGCCCCGTGTGGACAAGTGGTTGGGAAATTTCCTTCCTGCACAACCCAACCCTAGGCCCAGCATTCTGGGATGAGCAGCTTATACCAACCAGGCCACTGTCCATTCAGGAACTACATACCATCTAAATCTGCCAAAAATGGGAAACAAGATCTGGGATACCTGTGATGCTACTTTTAACTTATAACATGGAAAAAATGCAAAGTTACACTGGGAAAACCTGAGGGAGGGCCCGGAAAACCAAGGGGTGAGGTTTCCAGAATTTTGTTAAAATATATATATAAATATAATTTTATATATATATATATATATATATATATACATACATATACATATATATATATATATATTATTAGGGGCCGCTCAGGAAAAAAAAATTTTTTAAATATATCTTTTGGTTCAGATATTTATATCGGGGTTTAGATCATTGGTTTGAATATATACATTGGTTTTAATACATTCCCTTCAGATATATATTTCGGGGTTTAAATATATACATTGCTGGGATGTATTGGTTGAGATATATAACACGGGTTTGAATACATCCGCTCAGATATATACATTGGTTTAGATACTTGGGGTTTAAATATATATAAATTGGTTTGGATAGATCCGCTCTGAAAATATATTTTCATTGGGGTTTAGATACATCTGGGTTTTAGATTTTATACATTGGTTTGAATACATCCCGCTCCAAAATATATACATTGGTTGAGATATATATATTGTTTATATACATTGGTTTAAAAATATATATTGGTTAAAAATAGATTGGTTTAGATATATAATTTTGGGTTTAGATACATCCGCTCTGATATATATATTGGGTTAGAAAAAAATCGGGGTTAGATATATAATTGGGGTTTGGGGTTTATGGGGAGGCACAACGTTGGGGACCCGTTTAAAATCTCCCTTCGCCATCATTGCCCCTTCCCAAAACTGGGTAATTTTTGGAAATTTTTTACAAGCAGATAAGCTTTCTGTCGGGGCTTTGTTTTGTAAACCCCCCTTTTTTGGGGGTCCCCGATTTTTTCTTTTTTTATTATTTAAAAAAACTCTACAATAATTTTCCCCCCAAAAACCGCCCCCAAATTTTGCCCATTTAAAAATTTCCCCCTCACTCGGGCCCCCTTTTTTTCTCCCATGACAGATTCTTTTTAAAAAACAGAGTTACTTTGAAAGCATTAATCGAACCGCTGTAATTTCCCCTTTTTCACCCCCCATGAGACGCTTTGGGTTTTTCATTGGGGCCCCCGGTATATGGGTTTTTAAGATTGGAGCATTTCATTAAAGAGAATTCCCACAGCAAGGAACTTAGTCCTTTTTTTGGGGAAAAAATGTTATGGAGGAAAACACTGGGGTTGCTCTTTTTTAAATGTTGATTGGGGTCAAATGACCCCGAATATTCCCCACAAATAACTGATGTTTAAGATGTTTTTTTAGTAAAATAACAAAACCAACACACTCACAAATCACAAATCATGGGTGACGGACTAATAATTAATCTGTCAAGGGGGATTATTTTTTTATCCCAAAAAAGATTCTTTTCCCCAAAAACTGAATTACCAAAGCATTGATCGGAACCGGAGTACCTCCCATTTTTTTTTACCCTCAACAGACGCTTTGGTTTTTCATTGACCAAAATTTTGGGGGTTTCTGTTTTTCCGGGTTCAGCATTTCATTAAAAGGGGATCTTTAGCAAGGAACTTAGTCCTGTTTGCTGGGAAAAGGGTGTTATGGATGTAAAAACTGGGAAAAGCACTGTTTCTTCTGGGAAAGTTTATCAGTGATCAGGGGCCAGAAAAGATAGAATATTCCTGCCTTACAAATAACTGGTCTATTTTATTGTAAAACTGAAAAACCAAACACGCTACAGAACAAAAAAATACTCAAACCCCAAAATCGTGGGTCACATACTGCTGATTAAGTGTATCTGTCACGGACGATCATTTTTTTACCCACAAACTTTAGTTCCCAAATTTAGAAAGCAGCAGGGATTTCTATTATTTCTATTGGCAGCATTTAATTTAAAGATGATTCACGCCAACAGGTGAAAGAGTCTCTTTTTTTTGGGAAGGGGGATCGCTTTTAATTTTAAACATTTTTGATTACCCTTTCAAAAGAAAAGAGCTTTATCCTTAGTGCTCCAAAAAATTTTAACGCTTATCTAAAAAAAGAGGTGGTGGTGGGTTTTGACTGGGAGTTAAAAAGATACTGGGTTTGGCCGGGGGTTTCCTTTTTGTTATTTTATTTATTTTACCCATTTATTTTTAAATTCTTTATAGTAAGAAAGGCTATAAAAAATAAGGGAAATTTAAAAAAAAATTGTTAATTTTATTATAAAGGTGTGCATGATCAAATTCCCCGTAATATGGGGTAAAAAAAATAGGGGCAAAAACCACCCGGCTTTAAATAATTTTTTAAAAGCAAGGGGAAAGCAAGCAAACATAATGTGTATATTATTGAAGAAAGGTTTTATATAAATTAATTTATACAACTTTTTAAAAGTTGAGAGTCACTGGTTAAAAAGCACGAAATTAAAAATAGATTGCTTTTTTGTTCCCCATAGTTAAAATAGTTAAAAAAATGATATAAAAATCCAAAAAAGGTTTTAGAACCCCGTAGACTTTTTTGTGTCAAATTTTTTCAAAGAAGTTTTTTAAAAGTTTTTTTTTAAAAAAAATTTTTACGCAAACATGTGAACCGTGAGAAAATCGCTGGGTCTTTATTTTAATTTGTTTTAACGCATGCCCCGGGAAAATGCTGTCATATCTGTTAGTAAACATGCACGCCAGAGCTTAAAACCTGATGTTTCCTTCTAAGGCTGCAGGTAAATTTAAACGCCATTGATGTTTTACTGGGGTGTTTTTTGGGTTGAGGGGGGAAAAGTAAACTTTTTAAAATGATATCTAAAAATACCAGTCAGCCGTTTTGTTTTTTGTCGCTTTTGGGGGTTTTTCTGTTCTATTACCAAAAAATTCCCTTTAACGGGGTCATTGACCCAAAAAAACGCGGATAGTAAGATTTAGTAAAAAAATCAGTCTTTTAATACATTGCTCCTTTCACCCAGTAACACTTTTAAAAGACATTTAAAAAGAAGCTCGTTAAAAAAAAAATGTAGCAGTCCATTGTCACGCTTATAAGTGAAGTTTTTTCTTTAAAAATTTTAAAAGGTGTTTTTTCCTGGGAATAAAAAAAGGGGAAAAAACCACGGGGAAAAGTTTTGTTTTTAATCCTTTTACCCCCGGGCCCTGTGGGGTATTAAAAATATTGGAATGAAAACGCATTTATCCACTGGTGGGACGCCATTTTCCATGGCTGCTGTAGAGCTGTAAAATGTGCCCTGGGCTGCTAATTATAAAAACACACCCGATAGTTAAAAATATGTAATATTGATTTTAAAAATTTTGATATAGTTTTCTATATAATCTTCTCCACTATGTTTTCTGCATCCTATTCCCTTTCAGGCAACACTCATTTTAAAGGGTTGGGGCAGATCCAGGGTTTGGGGCACCCCTTTTTTGCTGCTTTTTTTTCAAATGAAAACCCCCGGGTAACTAATATTGTCTGAAATCCATGGTAAAAGATTGTTTAAAGTCATCTTTTATCACTTTCAAGTCTACTTGTGTCCCATTATCCTTTCCCCCAAAGGGGGCACTCACTTACATCTTTTAGCTTTTAAGGCCAGAGTTGTGAGCTTCCCAAATGTTGCTTGCAGAATGAACATTAAAAATTTTTTTGGGTTGGCTGTTTTTCATTATATTAATATTAATTTATTTTTTCATTCAGCCCTGTTAAAAAAGAAGCACATTTTTTCCCTTTTGAGAAAGTTCTATCTTTTTCTATTTTATCTACTTATCTATCTATCTATTTTCTATCTATCTATCTATCTTTATCTTTTCTATATGAAAAATAAGACTTGGAAAAAATTTTAAAATTTGTCAAATGAAGAACCAAATATCCACATTTGTAAAAGTCAATTAAAGAGTCCGGCAAAAGCAACTGAGAATTTTTAAAACATTTTATTGAATCTGTTCTAAATTAATAGTCTTTTTAAATTTAAAAAAATGATTGAATTTTCAGGAAAAAAGAAAACCATTTTAATGTCAGCATAAAAACCCGGCCAGTAACATTTTTTGAAATAATTTCAAAACAGTTTTATAAATTCCAGAATGTACACCCAAAACCTCATGAACTTCCCCTTTCAAGTATCCTTTTTCCTAAACTCAACAAATAACTTTTTATATTTCCTGTTCCTGTTTTTTCTTTTTTACAATAGTAAAAAGGGCATCCTCTTTTAAAAAAAATTTTATTCACGAAAACAATTAAAAAAAATGGTTATAAAAAAAACTTCAAACAAGCCTGTAAAAAGTACATTTTTTTTATTTAAGTTGACCCTTTAATGGATCTAACACTTACACCATGGGGGACCCCAAAACACCCTAAAACAAATATCTTTTTTGTATTGTTTTAATATAGCCTTGAAAAATTTTTGGATTTTTCCCCCTATCCAAGCCCACCCATTTACAAAAAAAGATTTTTCAGGTTTTTGGGCCAAAAGGACAAAAAAAGAGATTGAAAGAAATGCCAAACTAGTGCTTTTTTCCACACTGACGCTTGCTCATACTACTACAGTTTAAAAAATGCCACCCAACCTGATGCCAACTCTTTTTTTGGGTGGGTGAAACCAAAAAAAATGTATTAATGGACACAGGAAAAAAATTAAAAAAACTTATTCTGACAGTGACCATGTTGGGGGTTGTTGATCTGTGAAGGGCAGTAAAAAAAAAAAAAAAAAAAATTAAAACCTGATTAACAAAATATATTAAGAAAACTCCGGTTTTTTAATTTATGAAAACTCCATAGAATACTTTTTAAAACATGTTTTTCCCTTCCCAAAAGTCATGCTAATGTCAGAATTTGTGTGTTTTATCACCTTTATACTTTGTGCACATATTGATGCTGTTTTATGGAAAAAAGAAGACACGAAAATAAATAATTATCACGGTTCAATTTAAATGTATATTTGCAGTATATACTGTAATTTTATCCTGAAATGCCAAATTAGAAAATGGGGAAGATGATGAAAAAATTATATTTTTTTTAATATATTTTAAAAAAAACTGATCACAAAAAGTCCTAATCAGTTTGACTTTTGTTGGTACCCTAGAGTTGCCCCATATCCTGAAGAAGTCCTATCAGGTTTATTTGGATTTAAAAAACCAAAAAAAAAATAATAATAATATATTACATTTTTTATAAAACATTTTTCTTACTCCCCATTTTCATAGACATACTTAAAAAAAAAACAGTGTAATTTTATTTTTTTAAATTTGTGGATGAGTAAGGGCATAGTAAAAAAAAAAGGGATATAGAAGACTTTTCCCGTCTCTTTAAATAAACTAAAGGACAGTTTTGTAATTCCAGTGTTAATTTTTCAAACAGAAGACGGGGCAACGATTTCTACAGCATAGACCCAAGTTTTTGGGAAAAAATTTCCCTCCAAAAAGGGGTTAAGAGACACACCCCAATGAAAACGCTTAAAAAGACTGTCTAATAGACTTATTAAAGAAACTGACAATTGTAACTGCCTGGTGTTCATTTTTGTAATGGGCCACAGCAGATAAGGGAAAGCCACAGGGGTGCTAAAAAATTTTTTTAAAAACATTTGATGAGTTTTAATCTCCCAATGAAAAAGGGGCAGAGAACTCCTATGTGTTTTATAAGTTTTTGACCTGCTGGGAAATGAGATTACCCCCCAAAAGTACAGGAGGGGGGAAAAAGGGGGGGTGTGGGTAGGAAATTTATTTATTTAATTTTTATAGAACTACTGTATATTTATTCCAATAGTTTTAATGGCTCAATGCATGGAGGTGAAATTTGAGTTCAACAACAAAACCTTTTCCCCCGGGGTTTTTTTTCCCCCTTTTTTTTCCCAGGAAAAAACCCCCCGTGTAAATGTTTAAGAGCAAGCTGTCACTTATAGCATGACAATGGATTGCCCATTTATTTTAACGAAAACCCCATCATTTTACCAAAGGACGTCCGCCCCCAATCACAGAGCACCCGGAAAACGGGGCCCAAAAGCGCAATTTTCCTGCAGCCTTAGAAACCCCGACATCAGGAACGCTTTTGTTTATTAAAAGATAGAAGCATTTTTCACGGGGGCATGCGCCAAAACAAATTGATTAAGATCAAAGGGATTTTTAACGGTTCACATGTTTGCCGTGAAGATTTTTTTAAAACAAACCAATTAAAAACTTCTTTTTAAGAAATTTTACACAAATAAGTTTTTTAAAGCAGATTCTATACCCATTTTATAGGGAAATTTTTCATCATTATTTTAATAATATAATACACTATGTGGACTATAAAGAATACATGTTTTAATTTCGGAAAATTTTAACCAAATAGACATTTTCAACTTGTTAAAAGTTGTATATAATTAATTTATATGAACCTTTACTTCAATAATATAAAATTATGTTTGTTTTATGGGGAACCTTTTCTGTGTAATTATTTCAATGAACTTCCCTGGTATTGTCCTTATTCATACCCCACCCAGTTTTTTGAATTTGATCATGCATTCACACGGGTAATAATAATAATAATAATCATATTAATAATAATAATAATAATACTATTATTATTGTTATTAATTCCTTTTCATTTCTTTTCTACTCAAAAAAAAATAAAGGGAAATAAAAAAAAAAAAGGAAAACCCCCCCCACAAATTTTGTGATCATTTAACCGAAATCAGCAACCCAAAAAAACCCCTTCCTTTAGATACGCCGCATTATAATTTTGAGCACTACGGGGAAGTAATAGCTTTTTTTTGTAAGTCAATCAAAAAAGCTTGCCTAAAAAAAATCCCTATCAAAAAAAAGAGAATTTTTTACCCCTTTTTGGGAAATGAATCATCTTTAAAAATTAAATGGGAATAAGGAATAATAGAAATCACCACGCTTCTTAAAAACACCAACCAAAGTTTTATTGGGGAAAAAAAGATCGCCGGACAGATACACTTAATCAGGGAGTATGTGCCACCCAAATGTGTGAGTTTGAGTATTTTTTGTTGTGTACGCTCGGTGTTTGGTTTTTCCTTTTCCCCTTTACAATAAAAACAGACCCCAGTTTTTGAAACGGAATATTCTGGGTCATTCGGTCCCTGATCACTGATAAACATTCAGAAGAAACAGTGCTATTCCAGTGTTTTCCCCCATAAAACCCTTTTAGCAAACAGGACTAAGTTCTTTTGGGTTTTAACCAGACGCCCTTTTTAAAGAAAATTTCCAATAATGAATAACAGAAATCACGGGGGGTTTCGGGCAATGGGTAAACCAGGCCCGTTGAGGTGAAAACATGGGAGGTACTGCGGGTTTCATTCAATGCTTCCTGGTAACTCAGCTTTTTAGAAGAATCTTTTTTTATGGGGTGAAAAAAAAATCGCCCTTTACAGATTTTTAATGGGAGAAGGGTTTAAACTATGATTGTGGGAAATTTTAGTGTGTGTGGTTTTTTTTCCCCTTTACTATAAAAAAATCAGTTTTAAAAAATCAGTTATTTGTGAAGCTGGGAAAATTCTGGCCTTTTTATCCCTGATCAACATTTAAAGAAAGAGAGCAAACCCCCGGGGTTTTTTCCATAACATTCTTTTTAGCAAAAAGGACTAAGTTCCCTTTTCTGAAGCAGATCGCCTTTTTTAAAAAATGCTGCCATTACGAATAACAGATATCACCGGCTTTTTCCCCCCAATGATAAAAACCCCGGGCCCCATGAGGGGGGAAAATGGGATTTCAGCGGGTTTTCATTAATGCTTTTAGTAACTCTGTTTTTTTAGAAGAATCTGTCATGGGGGGGACAAAGAGGGAGCCAAAAAAGGCGGGAAAAAATTTAGCCGGGGCGGGGCGGAGCTTTGGTTAAGAGGCTGGATCTGAATGAGTGTTTTAATGAAAGGAAAAAAACCCGGACCCCCAAAAAATAGGGCTTACTTAAACAAAACGCTTTTTAACAAGCCGGATGCTGTTTTTATAAAATGTTACAATAATTACAAAAGTGTTGGGAAATAAAAGATGAAGCAAAGGGGGATGCTAAACATGTGGGGGCCGCTTTGGCCTGCCCATAAATCCCAAATCCAATGTATTAATTTTGAACCGACTATCTGAACCAAATATATATATCAGAATGGATGTATCTGAACCGGGTATATATCTAAAAAATCTTTTTTTAAACCAATTTTATATATTTAAACCAATGTATATCAAACCAATATATATATCCCAAACCAATGTATATATTTTTAACGGATGTATTCAAAAACCCAAAGTATAAATTCCAAAAACCAAAACCAAGTATATATATCCGGGAAAGGATCTTTTGCTAACCAATTTTATATATATTTCCCAAACCCAAAGTATCTAAACCAATGTATATATCAGAACGGATGGTTTTTAAACCGATGTATATTTTAAACCCAAAACATCCCAAAAAATGTATATATTTTTAACCCAAAATATATCTGAATGGATGTATTAAAACCAAAAGTTTTATTCAAACCAATGTATCTGAACCATATAAATATCTGAACCAATGTTTTATATTTACAAACTAATCTTTTTTTTTTCCTGAACGGCCCCCATAATATATATATATATATATATATATATATATATATATATATATATATTTTAAATACATATATAATTTTTCAAAAAAAGGAAAGCCCTCATTCCTCACCACTACTCCTACTGACTCATCACTAATTCTCCAATTTCCCCGGGGTGGAAGGCGAAATTTGGGGGTTCATTCCTTACAGCTTCCTTAAAAAAGGGGCTTTTTAATCAAATTTCGCGTAATGGCCATAACTGGAAGAAGTTTTTCCCTTTTACTGTAATGGAGATGAGCTTCAACGGGGGGGCGGGTTTAGGTGACCATCACGCCCCCCACATAACCCAAATGAAATCAAAACCGGAAGACCTCAAAAAGCGCCAAAAAAAACATGCATTATATAATTGAGAAGGCAGCAAAAAAAGAAGGGGATGACATAAAACATATTCATGAGTTCTGCTATTTGGAAAAAAAAGCCCAAACCTACATTTTTAAATTATTTTCATAGACAGGTTATGGCTTTGTAATTTAGTGCCTGCCCATATGGGGCCGCCCGCCCGCGGCAATAAACAAACTGCCACGGGTAAATATTCCGGGTGGGCTGTCTTATGGGAGGAAGATGAGATGGCAGGGGGGTGTTTGCACAAACCCCTTAAAAGGGGGAGAAAGTTTTGTGCCAGGACTAAGGTAACTTAAATAAAGCTATGGAATAGCCAGATGAAACACAGCTGGGAATTCACTCAGAAAAGGGGTCACGGGAAATGACGAGTAGATAAAACCCCAGTTCCAAAAAGGCTGAACAAAAAACCATTACACAATTGAAAAGGCAGCAAAAATAGGGCCTGAAAATTTCATAAAAGCGCTACGTAAACAAAAACACACGGGGGAAAAAATCAATTCCCGCAAAGAAGACAGTGTAAAAAAACCCGTGCATGCAGTGTGTCAGGTCTCGATAAAGAAGAAAACGGCGTTTATTGATGCAGTAAGAAACAATCGATGAATAAACCTTCACTTTACAACCATTACAAAAACGGGAAAGTAACTTGAACACAAACATCCTAAAATTTAAAAACCCGTTGAAAGAAATAAAAAGATAATCAAATCCTTGATGACAGCAAACTAGTAACACCACAAAAAAAATTGTATATTGAAATTTTCGTATTTTAAAAACCCTTTTTTTTTTCCTTTTTAACACCATGCCGATCGCGGTTTTTAATGTTTTATATATATCCCCTTTACATACTAATAATGGGTATTTTTCCCATCAATGATTGTTTTGGAAAAATACCAGGTATTCATTAGATGAACGTAAAAAGTAAGAGGAAAATGGAGGATGACTCATTGAGGCATCAGGGAAAAACCAATCCCCCAATTTTAAAACATTTGAAAAAAATCTTTTCAAAATTTTATTTAGTCCATATGTGTTG
>NW_024384422.1:0-8446 GCF_016835505.1 Polypterus senegalus
CCCTTTTAGGTAGAAGGCTGAAATTTGGCAGGCTCATTCCTTACAGCTTACTTACAAAAGTTGGGCGGGGTTTCTTTTTGAAATTCTCCCGTAGCGCTCAAAACGGCCCCAAAATCCGCCATGTTGAACTTTCTTATTTAGGGCCCCATCTTCAGAAATTTGGTAGGTAGCTCCCTGCGCAAACGAAACCGATATGCGTACTTTTTTTGATGGTTTTGGCGAGTAATAGGCCGCCATATTGAATTTTCCCAACATCACAAATTTTTTCCAACTTCCCGTGTAGGTAGAAGGCTGCCCCCCATCTTCACGAAATTTGGTAGGTGTTTCCCCTGCTAAGTGAAACCAATTAAATTACTTTTTTTGGTGGTATAGGCGCCACTGTAAACATACATATTAAAAATTTTCCAACGTCACTAATTCTCCCAACTTTTTTGGGTAGGTAGAAGGCTTAAATTTGGCAGGCTCCTTACCTTACAGCTTCTTACAAAAGGTAAGCAGGTTTCATTTCGGGGAAATTCTACGTTAACGGTCAAAACGGTCAACAACATCCCCCGGGAACTTTCTTATTCATGGCCCCATCTTCCCGAAATTTGGTAGGTGGCTTCCCTCCCTAAAAAACCCCAAATGCTTACTTTTTTGGGGTGGTAGGGCCGCCACCAATAGCCGCCATATTAAACCCTTTCCCAACATCACTAATTCTCAAACTCCTCTTTAGATAGATAGATAGATAGATAGATAGATAGATAAAATACTATCTATCTCCCGAAACTTTGGGGAATTTAAAAAAACAAAAATTTTTGGTCCCCTTATTTGGGGGTTATGATGCCCCCTTGGGCCCGCCATATTGAAGTTTTCAACGGTCTTTGGGCCCTTTTTAAAGGGAAATTTGATGGGGTTCCCCTAACTGAACCCTCCCACCTTATATGGCCCCATAGCCTGCGCCGGTCCCCGTGGGGGGGCGGCGTTGGGTATCAAGCGCCTCCCCGGTTGTTGGCTGCCTGCCTTTTAAAGGGCCCTTCCCGGGCCCTCCAGTCTCTACATTCCCTTCCCGGCCCGGGATTCACGCCCCCCCTGCTGTTTTCAGCCGTTTTTTTTTAAAACCCCGGTTTCTCCGCTTTTTTTTTTTCTTTTTATTACGATTATAGTTATTGTGTAGGAAATTTTAGACTTACTTTTACATTGTTCAGGTACCCTTTTCCCTTTATCATTCCAACCCATTCCGCTTTTTTGTCTAGGGGGTGATCACCATCGATCAAAGAACTGTCACTTCAAGTGGTTTCCATTCCCAGAGATGGCACCTACCTTTTAAATTTTCTTTTTTTACATATTCACGGCCATATCAGGCTCACTCTTGATATGGGGAGAACATTGTGTCTTATGTTTTTTGAAGGGCTGGGGACGGGGTTAAAAGGTGTGGCCCTGATAGGTTTACAGGAGATAATTAGACTCCGGGACCCTTAAAAGGGGAGTGAAATGTTAAACCCCTTTTACCTATGGTTCTGCATATGAGTTGATGGCTGCTGCGGGAAATTGGTTTGTAAACTTTCAAATTTTCAAAAGGGAAATTTTTTTCCCCTTTTGAAAACTCCCAAATCCTCTTAAACATCTTTAGATTCACAGGTGATGTTTTCCCAGTAGTGGACACTTTGAGGGAATGAATTTTTAAACTCTCAAAAGTAGATGTGAAGTTTTTCGAGGGAAACAGGTTGTATCCTTGGCATTTTTGACGGATCCCGAATTTCTCTTCAACACAAGCCCGCAAATACTTGCGTAATTAAACAAACAATGAAACTAAAACCCCGATTATGACAGCAGAAATCCATGCTGTGAGTTTTGGGAAACAAGATTCCCGTTTACTTGGGCCCAAACTATGCGTTGCGTTAAGAAGAGTAAGCTCAGTGCACAGCTTGGTCAAAAATTTAACAACGGGGGGCCGAACTCACAATGTGGGGATACAAAGAGACCCTTAACAAAAAATTAAGGTTATTTTTTTCCCCTAATTTTAAAAAAAAGGTTTTAAATTTTTCCCTTTTTTAATAAAAATTTTGGCAGTACTTCCCCGTTTCGGGCCCTTTGGGAAATTCTACTAGTTATCTATAAAGTAATCAATCCTTGAGTAAATTAAATGCTGGTGAGTAAAAAAAGAATATGTTCTTGAATTTGGGTTTAAAACCTCCAGGGACCCGGGATAACTTGTGATCAGTTATAAATTTTTAATTATTTTTTGCGGTGTTGGTTGGAACCTTGGAGGAAGTCCTATCTAAAAGTGGTTTAAAAACACAATTAAAGCCCCAACCTTTTATAAACTTTGGGGTTTTCCCAGTTTGGGGAATGGATGCAAAAAAAATTTTGTATAAATTCCTTATCATCAACATTAGGTGCATAAACATTTATCAAAATCACTTTAAAAGTTAGATAAGTCTCCCATGACCATTACATATCTCCCTTCAGGACCCAATACTACATCTGTTGCTACAAATGGAACAGTTTTTATGTATAAAATTTCCCCACACCTCTACTTTTCTTTGTAAAACTGAAGGGAAACCCTTTTGGCCAGCCCAGTCTTTTACCAAAACGTCCTTGCTTAGTAAGTGGGTTTCCTGTAAAAATACTTTTTTAAACATTTAGACCTGTTAGGTGAAAAGTACTTTCTTTCTCTTTTAATTCATGATTCAGGCCTTTAACATTCCAGCTTGGGGGTTTTTTTCCCACCCTTGGAGACACTGATTCTGAGTTTTTGATGTCATTTTATAACAACTGAAAAAAGGAAATATTTTTAGGTTTTAAATTTTCCCTTTTTTCCCCAAAGAGTTGTTGCCATGCAGCTTATTATTCGTTGATAGTTATATTTATTAAAGATTGAGATGATGGGTTGGGGAAAGACCCAAGGCCTGCTCTTTTTTCTCCCCCCCCTTTTTAACCCCCCCCTTTTTGCCCCCCCAAGTGAGGCTAAAACCCACTTCACCCAGTCCCAGTCCTCTGACACCCCAGAGACAAAAACCGTCCAAAGCACAAAATTCTTTTTTTTAAGTGATTTGTTTCCCTTTTTCATTCAGTCCAGCAAAATTTTGAATCTTTGAATGACGGGTTTTTTCCTTAAAATTAAAAAAACAATCAAGAATAGTATAATAACAGTAAAACACCTTTTATCAGCAAACAATATAAATAATATAAAAGACAAGCAACAAAATAAATATTTCACCCATAATAATAATCAAATAAGCAAACATTTTTAAAAACCCTTTTTTCGATGTTAAAAAAACCCACATGGGGTTTGCTTAAATCTCTTATGACTAAATAAAATTGATTTCAGTTTGGGTTTTAAAACTAAGGCTATAACCTATTCTTGTATAGTTAAAATGGTATATGTTTAAATGTATGTTAAAAAAGTAGTTTTTTTCATATTATAATTGTATTTTTTTATAAATGTAGCTCCATAAAAATCCCTTGGGTTTTCAGTAGATGTCCCTCCTAATTTTGTTCTGAAATCATTCAGTGAATTGAGATTCAATTTACTGCATGAAAAATTTCGTGGTTCGTTTTATTCATTTCATAAACAGACTCCTTTGGTCAAGTCAAGTCAAATCAAGTCAGTTATATTCATGAAAGCACATTTAAAAAAAGATGTGAAGCCACGGGGTGTTGCACAAATTGGCAAAAAAAATAACTAAACTAAAATAGTTCCCCTAATGGTCTTTCACTTATAAAATTATACTGAAACAGACTAACATTTCATATTTTTTTTTAATGGTTTTAGGATAAAACAAATTTTTTTCCCTTTGAATACCAGTCAATTTTCGGAAGAACAATACAGTGTTTCAATTAAACCAGCAACCTTATCGGCCCTGCGGGGGCATATTGGTACCCACTGCCTTTCAAGTGGGGGGAAACCCGGGTTAATGTCCCGGGGCCTCTCTGCATTTTAACTTTTATGTTCTTGACTTGTCTGTGAGGGGTTTTTCCTCTTTCTGCATGTATTCTACCTTCTTATTCACATGATAGCTAAATTGGAAAATATCTCTACTGTTTTAAGCTTTTAGATAATAAGCTATGACTGTTATAAACTTAGAATCTCACTTTTTTAAAAAAGTTTTAAATTTTAAAAAATGTTTCTTGTTGAATCATCAACTTTTTTAAAAAAACAAATACATTTTCATTTTTCACTTACAGAGCCTGGCCCAGTCCCTTTTCCTTATGCTAGCAATGTGACCAAGCTTCCATTTAATCTCTGCTGGGGGGACCAGTAGGAAATTTAAAAAATCTCCTATGGCTTAAATTTCTCAAAAAATGGACAAACACACAACTTGTTAAATAGTAAAATTTTCATTAATGGGGGGGCCAACTCTTCCATCTCCCATTCATTCTTTGTGTTTTTCAGGGGCTGGAGATAAAACAATTGGTATTCAGTTACCATCACAGCATTTTTCAAGTGGTAAATATCACGCAAAAAATGACATTTTTTTCAAGAATCAGCTCCTGAAGAAAAAGATTGTATATAATAAAGGGAAATGAGTAATATGTTGATATACTGTAAATGGTTTTTTGTACTATGGGTAATCTTCTTTAGAGTTGCTAATTTTTTTTGACTCATTTGCCTGTAATATTTTTATCTTTAAGGAAATTTAAGGGGGCATTTTTTTAAAAAAAATGTAACAGATTAAAAACTGTGATGGGGTTTAAAAAAGGAATGGGGATCCCAATGTATTTGGGTGGTTTAAGATAAGGTTAGTTGACATTTTTTTTTACCTGATTCATTTGTGGACTTTTAAAGGGGGGTAGTTGGTGGGGTTGGGGGGAGTTTAGTGGGGGTTGAGGACAGGCCGGTTTATAAGTTCGTGTGTAGGAATAAACAGTTGTGTAAAAAAAGTAAAATAATTTCTATATTTAAAATTACTTCCTTTAATGTGTTTGGGAAAATTATAAAAAAGCATGGAAGTTGGGCTCTTTGCATCTAGTGCAGTTATCATATCATAGTTAAAAAAACGAAACTTTTTCTTAAAATATTAGAGATTGAGATGTGCATAAAAGTACCACTACTTTTGCCTTTTTTGTTGAATCACTTCTGGTGGGTTTTTTTCCCCATTTGGCTGTGGTTGAAAGACACAGTCCTGGTTTTGTTGTTTTTTAAAGTATTTGCCCACTTTATCCCAACCCAAGTTTAAATTTTGGGGGCATGTTAAAATTGAAACATTTTAGCAAAAAATATCTTAAGTTTTGGGGAAATTTGCCCAATAGGTGTAACATGCATGTAAAAAGCAGATGCTGTGCTGGGTATTGTTAATCATCCAGTACAGTCAATCAATCAATCAATCAACATTTTTTTTATATAGCACATATTCATACAAAAAAAGTTTGCTCAAAGTGCTTTTCTTGGGGTTTTTTGGCTTTCAAATGATCATAGCTGTAGAAATTGTGTCTTTTTTTTGTCCTTTTCATGGAAGCTTTTTTTTCCCTTCTTATGTTCCTTTATTAATAACCATCCATCCATCCATTTTTCCCAACCCGCTGAATCCGAACACGGGGCATGGTGGTCTATTGGGGCCAATCCCCGCCAACACAAAGGAAGGCGGGCCCGTCCCCGGGGAGGGGGCCCTTTCCCGGGTGGTCCCCACACCCCACACACACACACCAAGCACACACCAGGGCCAATTTAGAATCCAATCCACCTAACCTGCATGACTTTTGGACTGGGGAGGAAACGGGGCACCGGATGAAACCCACTTTAACCGCAGGGAGAACATGCAAACTCCCAAAGGGAGGACCGGGGGAAAACGCTTCTTGGGGGCAGCAAACGCTACCACTGCGCCACCATGCCATCCGTCTTAAAAACCTTCAACTAAAAAATTACCCAAATGGTCTTTCAGTTAATAATTGTTCTGCTACAAACCCCCCACTTGAACTTTTCCGGGGAATAAAAGGGTTTTGGATAAAACAGATTTTTTCATTGAATCCTCTTTGAATTTCCCGCTAATGTTGCTTGCAAAGGAAACAATTCTTCTATTTAAGCAGTTATGTTTCTTTCTGAGGGGCATGGTGGCATGTTGGTAAACTTCTTCTCCTCACATTATGGAGACCAGAGTTTATATCCTTGGACCACTCTATGTAGAATTTCCTTGTTCTCCATTATCTGTGTGGATTTCCTCCGGTTTCTCAGTTTTTTTTCCCCCCGGTCCCAAACATCAGGTTGGGGGGATTGGTGATAATAAAATAAACTCTATTATGTTAGTGTGCTCACCCTCAATTAAATGTTCCTGGAATGTTCCTGAGTAGCTCCCTGTGCTTTGCTGCGTGGAGTAATCTGGCATCCATTGTCAGATTAAAACGGGCCTAGGGAAAAAGGCCCTTTCATATCTTTCCTTATTTAGCAATTTGTTTTTTCACCTTTTTTGCAAGTATTCTTTTTTCTTTTCCCACATGAGCTAAATCTGGAAAAAAACATCTACAATTTTTAAAAAATTGGATAAATAAGCCCATGCCTGTTCACTAAAGTAAAAGTTTCACTATTTTATATATATATAATATAAATATAATATAAACTATATTCATCTAGGCTTTACATGAGCCTTCCATTGGTTTCTAATCCATGGAAGCTAAATAGTCCCTCATCCTTCCAACAGCCTCAGGAGTCTATCTGCGGTATTATTCCTAGTTGGCTTTGACTGTTCCAGTTTCCGTTTATAGCTGGGAACAAGCATAATCATGGCATAGTCAAGAGATGCAAATGACAAAATGCCTGTTTATTGTTGGTGTGAAAGTGATCAAATTACGGGCCGTCATGTGTGGGTCAGTTGATTAGTATATGGTATCTGGGCAAATCATTTTTCACGTTACTATGGTTAAATCCCCCATAATGAAAATTACACTACTGGAGAATTTATTTTCCAAATGATGAATTTTATCAGCTAGCAATTGTTCTACCAAATGAGCGTTTGCATCATGAGTAACGTAAATACCAACCAATATAACAAAATGAAATTCCTTGGGTAGATGGAATGGTGTCTAAATAATGGCAAGAGCTTCTAAATCAGCAGAGGAAAAAGAAAGAATTTTGAACTCATCTTTGCACCACAGGTTTATAAGCATGCACATGCCACCACCTTGTGATTTGCCTCAAAGTTCAACTGTTACGGTCTGCTCTGAATAACTGATATCCTGCCATTTGAACAACATTGTCTGGGAGATCCGAAGTAAGCCACAGTTCAGTAAAACAGAAAGCACAAACACACACAAAATCTTTGTTAGTCCTAATCAGTAACAACAGCTCATCTATTTTGTTGGACAAGCGAAAGCAAACATTTGAAAGGCAGATCCTGAAGGAGATATGTGATGGTTATAGGGTAATTTATTTAATTGTAATGTGATTTTGATAAATGTCTTGCACCCAATGTGGATTATAAAGAGATTTCATCCAAAACATAATTGCATCCATTCCTAACTTGAACACTCAGAAAATTATAATGGCCGGAGACTTCCCAATTTATGTTTTAAATCCAGACCAGGATAGGACTTCAGCTATAGCGCTGACAACATCTAACACTGCAAAAATAATTACACAGCTTTAATAGATCACAACTTATCAGATCTATGAAGATTTCTAAATCCGTACTTTAAAGCATATTCCTTCTTCTCATTAGTACATTATTATTACACAAGAATTGATTATTTCTTTATAGATAACAATTTCTTTCCTCTCGATCAAATCTTGCAAATAATGACACTATTCTTATCTCTAACCATGCCCTCTGATCCTGGAGCTCACATCACTGTGCTCCGACACTCTCATCTCACAACTGGCATTTTAAAACCTGTAATAAGCTCACAAGAACTGTACAGAATTTATTTTTGTGGAGACAAATGCATCCTCTGAGGTTTCTGGAATACTCTGGGAAACTCTGAAGACTCTTTTAAGATCACAGATTATCCCTATCTTTCTTACAAAATAAATCAGAAACCAAGAAGGCATCAGAGTTATTAGTGAAATTACCAGAAGAACATGTCTCCAAATGGGGGCACTTTTAGGAAAAGACAGGCTTTGCAATCAGAACTCAGCCTCTTGACAACAAAAGAAAAAGAATAACTCATTTTAAAATCAGAACATTATTACTACAAACACAGAGAGAAGGCTAGCAATATCTTAGCACAAGAAATCCATAAGCAAAAGTTCACAATGCAATATCAGTAATCACCAACACAACAGAGATAGAATCATTGGCATGAAAAATAATGCATACATTTAAAGACTACTATAAATCCTTGTATTCTACTCAGTTTAAAGAACACTGAAACACAATCTAATGTGCCTTTGATACATTCGGATACCAAGCTAGAAACTCAATGCAGGAATTGGATAAACCCTGATGTTATCATTACTAGACACTAATTCACTTCAAGTGGAAAGCAGCAGGTCCTATAGCTACCCGCTGAATTTTATAAAATTTCAGTTAAG
>NW_024384423.1:0-1005 GCF_016835505.1 Polypterus senegalus
AGATGCTTAGATTTGCACTGGGTGTGACGAGGATGGATAGGATTAGACGTGAAGACATTAGAGGATCAGCTCAGGTCGGACATTTGGGAGACAAAGTCATTGAGGTGAGATTGCATTGGTTTGGACAGGTGGGAGAAGGGTACTAAGGATGGAGTTGCCAGGTAAGAGGAAAAGAGGAAGGCGTAAGAGAAGGACCTGCAGGTGGTGGGTGTGACAGAGCAAGATGTAGAGGACAGGAAGATATGGAAAAATATGATCTGCTGTGGCAACCCGTAACAACAGCAACCGAAAGAAGAAGAAGATATTTCTGTAAGAAGCAATGACTTATCTCATAGGTGCTAAATACGTTTCTTTGAGTTGCTATAAAACTAAAACAAGTGTCTAGTATCTCTGCATTGAACTTGCCAGTTTACAGTGCTGACTGCCCTAATATAATTATAAAATTCTAAATACAAAATAGATGTGTATTGATTATCCCTAACAATGATTCAAGTTTGCAGTTTTTTCGTTCATTTGAGCGAATAATTCAACCTAACGATCCAAGTAATGCACTGTGTCAATTTTTAAGTGAGACAGCAGCTACAGAGATCTTTTTCAGCATAACAGGAGCAAAGGTTTAGGCGTTTTCGAAACCGTTTTTTTTTTGTGGTGGCACACTATTTGTAACCCAAAAATCCCAAATCCTCTCACACTCGTTTGCATAGTGGAAAGTTTAAAGGCTCAGATAATTGAAATCGGAGTGCAGAGGGTGCTGTTGACTAATGCCTTCTCTCTTCCTTTCTCTTCAGCCAGGAAGATTGACAACTATGATATCTCTGACCTAACTTCCAGTTTCCACCCACCAAGACCATCCTCTTCCTGCCAAGAGCCATTATCACTGGCAGCAACACAATCTTAATCTGTCTCTCTTGGAGATTCACATCGTCATGATGTTTCTTTTCTTTTTCAACATTTTCTACCTCACGTTTTATTTGAATAATCAGGGCTAGCCTTCATAATGCACAA
>NW_024384424.1:0-15839 GCF_016835505.1 Polypterus senegalus
TTCAAACTTTTAACTTTGCACAAGTCTCGCTCAGGACGAAAGTGCTCTCTGAAAATCGTCGTCCCAGGATTTTTTTATATAATAGAGACAATGTAACTCAGTGTACAATCAATACAATACAATACAATTTATTTTTGTATAGCCCCAAATGGAGAAGTGCGCATTGGGCTTTTACAGGCCCTGCCTCTTGACTCTCTAAGAAGACAAGAAACCCATGTAGGGAAGAAACATTGGGAAGGCAGTTCAAGAGAGGACCCTTTCCAAGTAGGTTGTTACGTGCAGTGGGTGTCAAAAGAAGGGTCAATACAATACAATACAATATACAGAACAGAACAAATCTTCAATACAGTATAAAAATAAAATATTACACGACGGAGCAGAATTGACAGTAGATGATATCATAAAACAATGTACAATGTGCCATCTCCATGTTCTATTTTTCCATGTCCAATGGATGCTGTAGTGCAGTTTTAGCGAGTTTATTTGCTCTTTTAGCTAACTAAAATAACTTGAACACTAATACTTTTTAGATTAGCGTATGATGATTTTTTTTTTTTATTATTTTTAATTTTTAATTTATTTTTTAATTTGTTTTATTATCAGTATACTGCTGCTGGATTATGTGAATTTCCCCTTGGGATTAATAAAGTGTCTGTCTGTGTCTGTGTCTGTGTCTGTCTGTCTGTCTGTGTCTCTCTGTCTATCTATCTAACAAATGTGATTATAAGTGATATTTTTCTATAATTGTGTGTAGTTGCCTGGAGGAGAGTGACATAATAATTCACATTTGGGTATGTACATGTAATATGTGAGCTAGTGTACTGTATGTGATTCAGTGAATGAGTCAACAACTCAATAGATCTATTCTCAAATCATAGATTGTTTTAAAAGAACCTTCTTTATGTTTAAGTGCCATTTGTTTTGATTCATCCGTTTTCACACAGAAAGCCAACTCTTCATTCTTACCCGTTTTCCACCTCCACATTCCATGTTTTATCAGAAGGTAACTAACGCCCAGCACAACACCACACCACTACAATGCGTGCATCATTTTTGTAGATAACAAAGGTGGCTTCCTTATATGCTAAACTGTGGTAAGAATACTATACACAAATGACTTCTGTTGACAAAGTTCTGCCGATGTGCCATGGCACGGTTTATCAACTGCACTAGTCACTGTAGGCTTCCATTCTAACTGAAACATTATCTCTGCTCTCTGTAAAAATGTGAGATTAAAGTTTTTTTTTCTCAAACTTCACTACAAACCACGTAAGATAAGTAACATATTTGAAAAATATTTTTGGGTGGAATAGTCCTTGAGGAATTTTTTTGTACTCCTAGCTGATCAGGGACATGCGTATCCTATGATTTTACAGGTTAACATAAGTTTTGGTATCTGTGTGCGTTTAGATAACCTCTATTTTATGACTAGCAGACTACGTTACTTAGTTTAATTTGATAAAAGTACAAACATGCAATGCTACCAGGAATTGGCAGCAATGGTCCATGGTATTTCTTCTTTGAACACTTGACAGTGATATGTTTTTAAAAAAGATGGTTCTTTGGTGCAATCTGACCAACTTTCTTCCTTCTGAGATCCGTAGTGACAGCACGCATACATGTATATGCTGTGAACCAATCATGTA
This sequence comes from Polypterus senegalus, assembly GCF_016835505.1. Classification (NCBI taxonomy): domain Eukaryota; kingdom Metazoa; phylum Chordata; class Cladistia; order Polypteriformes; family Polypteridae; genus Polypterus; species Polypterus senegalus. The sequence continues at coordinate 1,647 of NW_024384424.1, forward strand.
TGTGTGAAGTGAATGTGCAGCGTTGTAAAGTGTGAGGTGGAGTCCACTCACGTTATGCACAAGTGAAAGTTCTGTGCATTGTGCAGGTAGCGAGATGAGGTTGTCACATCCTTTTCAGCATGGCTGTTACTGCTCTGTGATATCATGCTTGCCTCACAAAGCATCGTGGGGTGCTGAGGAAAAGTCTAAGCTGGCTGCATTGTGAATTTTCAGGGACAAAGTTGCGAAAGGAATGCTTTGGCCAATCAGCCCTAGTCGATTGGTTTAAGCTAAGGAAGCACGAAAAATTAAGCCACAGTGGTGTGGGTGGCATAACAGAGAACAGTGAACAAATGTGAGGTGATGTAAGGATATTGCTGTACGAAAAATCACACAACAAAGCTAATGAATACCTTGCTGGTACATTTAATATACTGTATATGCAATATTCTAGTTGGAAGCAAAGCTTTTGTAGTCTGAATTGCTGCAAAATTGCAAATTAGCTTAAAGGCATCAACAACACCCTTCTTGGTTTTTCAGGCTTTTAATTGCTTTTCCTTTTTAAGTGTCTCTTCAGGCCTGGAAGGAATGAAGGAGCAGGGTATCTGCAACAAAATCATGGCCAGGTTGATTGAGGCTATGGTGCCATTTTGAGGAGATGCCAGAGGACAGGAGCAGAACATCTGCAGTGTGATTATGGTTAAGGTGAGTTGGCAATGTCAGCTTTTCACTTGTAGTTGTGAAAACAGTAGGAGAAAACATGTTACAATTGTTGACCTTATTTATTTATTTTTCTCTCTCTGGGAATTTTGTTTCCCTGTTGCATTATTCTGGTCTTTTTAAAGGCTTTAACCTCGGGAACCATTAAAATATGGGTTCTTTGTATGTATATTATAGTTATGAACCAGTGGAATTTATTTTATTGTTTAATCTTAAGTACGTTATGTCACCATTTTGTAGCTTTGGCATTTTCTGAATGTGTTACTAGGGGCTACCTGCATAAGCGGCAGTATGTGCCATGTCAGAATTGCTTTGCTTTAAAACCTGATGCTGAATTCAGTGTATCATCCAAAATTCGGATCCAACACTAAAGCAACTCCAGCGTGAGCGTAGGGTTGACCATCTTTTGATTTGTGATTCACAGTTACTCTCATTTTGGCTGTTGCAACAGATTAGGAGAGATTTTATGAATAGACAGAGGTCAAAATAATGAGACAGGATCGAACCAAAACTCTATCTGATCTTTACCCAATCCTGATCACTTACCAAAGATCAAAGTTAAAAATAACATGAAACACAGGATCAAAAAACTAGTAAGTTTGGAAAAAGAAAAGTAATAACATAGAAAAGTTTATCTAGTCCCAGTTAAAGTAGTGGAGATTTTTAAATACTGTTGCACATTATGATGTCACAGGTGGTGCTCTTGGGAGGAATCACCATAGTACCTGGAAGCATCAATCTTAAAAAATGGCAGTGACCACCCAGAAACAAAATGGCATTACAAAATAATGAAAAATTATTATTTTATTCTGAGGACAATACAAATAAAGAACCCAGGAAAGGAATAAGAAATTAACAAAATTATGACAACAGTCTTGTGTGTAGATTTGGGAAAACTCGCCTCCCAGGTCATTTATGCAGTTTAATTAAAAATTTATTTTTTTATTTTTAAAGCACTGACCACAGAATGTTGTGCAAAACACATTGGGAAAGACAAAGTAGTTTGCAGCATAGCATATCTGAAGTAACACAGTGACAAAATTAGTGCAAATCAGAATAAAGAACCATTCTTTTTACAATCAAATGTCAATGTTTGCCTTTGAATAAGAATTCTTCCGTATAGATTCAAAGGGCAAAGCATCCTATGATGTGCACTTCAACAGGTGATGTATAATAAAGACTTAGACATATGTAGTAGAAATATCTTTACACCATTACCTTGTGATGATGATGTAGCACAGTGTAAGTTAATTAACTCACTTTGATAATCACTGCTTCAGCCTGTTCATTTTAAGTACTGCTTTCTGACAGTCACTGTATGTAATAGCACTGTATGAATTATTTTCTGCCATATGTACTGTGTCAGCTTTACCTTGTAATGCAAAAAGAACTGTATGAATAACGATTTCACTTTTGCCATATTGACATGCATAATGCATCTTTCAATGTGTGCCATTTGAAAGCAAAGTGTGAATATGAAATGAAGAATAATTGGAAGCTGAACTTGGAACATTAAGAGTTCAGATTCATCGGAGGTAAAATTCAAAGCATCGCGGTGATGTATTGGCAGAACCCTACACAAGGGTACCAGTCCTTCTGCATTATTAATATACTAACCTAACGAAATGCCCATTTATTAAAACACCAGTAACGGCACACTGCTATAACGATAACATGCAGTGAATTAATCGACTCAGGCTGCCGCAGTGGCAGCCTTTCCAGCGCCTGTATGACTTTATTTTTCTGCCTTTTCTATTCTTCTCTATTTCACTGATCACTCCTACCATGTTCTTTTATGTGGACTCATTCCCTAGACACTTTTTACTACTTGGGCATGGATCACTTTAATTTAATATTGTTTTTTATCAGCATGCTGCTGCTGGAGTATGTGAATTTCCCCTTGGGATTAATAAAGCATCTACCTACCTACCTGACTTGAGCATTTCTAGTCTTCATCCTATTTCTCTGTACATTTACCATTGCTTGCTCAGAGGTTGATGCGCTTGCTGCTTCCTGAGCAGCTCTTGTTTTCTCTACTCTAGTGGCCTTGTCTTTTGCCTGCTTCTTTTCGCGTTAAAACCTGATAGGCATTGTTTGTGTTGCAATTACTTAGTACGTTTTTTCTTAAATTTCACTTAAGCTGACACTTATGTTCAACCTGCTTCAAGAATGATTTAAGATATGAAGAGGTAGGGGAAGTGATGGCGAAGGTGGTAGGGAATGAGAACGACGGCCGACGCATGCAACTCGCATGGCCCCCTGCTGGCCACAGCCGAGAGTTAATTCTACAATAAAATAATAAGAGTAGTAAAATCATCACCTGAAAGTAGTGGTCACGTAGTATGTGTGTACCAACTTTCAGGTTAATAGTTCAAACAGTTTTAGATACAGGTGATTTAAAATCCTGGACAGACAAACAGACAGCCACTGTAGTGTATTACAGGTGCTGGTCATAAAATTAGAATATCATATATCGTGACAAAGTTGATTTATTTCAGTAATTCCATTCAAAAAGTGAAACTTGCATATTATAATCATTCATTACACACAGACTGATGTTTTTCAAATGTTTATTTCTTTTAATTTTGATGATTATAACTTACAACTAATGAAAGTCCCAAATTCAGTAACTCGGAAAATTCGAATATTGTGAAAAAGGGTTTAATATTGAAGACACCTGGTGCCACACTCTGATCAGCTAATTAACTCAAAACACCTGCAAAAAGCCTTTCAATGGTCTCTCAGTCGAGTTCTGTAGGCTACACAATCATGGGGAAGATGCTAACTTGACAGTTGCCCAAAAAGACTCACCATTGACACCTGGCACAAGGAGGGCATGACACAAAAGGTCATTGCTAAAGAGGCTGGCTGTTCACAGAGCTCTGTGTCCAAGCACATTAATAGAGAGGCGAAGGACAAGATGTGTGTAGAAAAGGGGACAAGCAATAGGGATAACCGCTTGTACCCTGGAGAGGATTGTGAAACAAAACTGTGGAGGAGATTCCAAAGAGTGGACGCAGCTGAGTCAGTGCTTCAAGAACCTCCAGGCACAGACGATGCAAGACGTGGCTTCAGCTGTCACATTCCTCGTGTCAAGCCACTCTTGAACAAGAGACAGCGCCAGAAGCCTCGCCTGGGCTAAAGAAAAAAAGGACTGGACTGCTGCTGAGTTATGTTCTCTGATGAAAGTAAATTTTGCATTTTTTGGAAATCAAGGTCCCAGAGTCTGAGGAGAGAGGAGAGGCACAGAACCACGTGCTTGAGGTCCAGTGTGAAGTTTCCACAGTCAGGGATGGTTTGAGGTGCCATGTCACCTGCTGGTGTTGGTCCATTGTGTTTTCTGAGGTCCAAGGTCAACGCAGCTGCTCACAGGAAGTTTTAGAGCACTTATGCTTCCTGCTGCTGACAAACTTTATGGGGATGCAGATTTCATTTTCCAACAGGACCTGGCACCTGCACACAGTGCCAAAGCTACCAGTACCTGGTTTAAAGGGCCACGGTATCCCTGTTCTGATTGGCCAGCAAACCACCTGACCTTAACCCCAAAGAAAATCTTTGGGTATTGTGAGCGGAAGATCCAATACGCCAGACCCAACAATTCAGAAGAGCTGAAGGCCACTATCCAAGCAACATGGGCTCTCATAACACCTGAGCAGTGCCACAGACTGATCGACTCCATACCACGCCGCATCTGCAGTAATCCAGCCAAAGGAGCCCCAACTAAATATTGAGTGATGTACATGCTCTACTTTTCATGTTCATACCTTTCAGTTGGCCAACATTTCTAAAAACCTTTTTTGCATTGGTCTTAATTGATATTCTAATTTTCCGAGATACTGAATTTGGGACTTTTATTAGTTGTCAGTTATAATCGCCAAAATTAAAAGAAATAAACATTTGAAATACATCAGTCTGTGGGAATGAATGAATCTAATATACAAGTTTCACTTTTGAATGGAATTGCTGAAATAAATCAACTTTGTCATGATATTCTAATTTTATGACCAGCACCTGTATATAAGATGATGCTACTGGCTAGCCTGGTAGGTAACCACCCAAATTATCAGATTGAGATCAGACCTGTGGATGTAATATCCGATCTTCATATAAAAAATATTACAGTACCTGCCATCTGAGAGGGTGTGCCAAATGTTTGCCGACTGGCCGACCAACCACAAGTGTTACCTGGTAGATAACCATTCAAATATTTAGATTGCGATTCAGACCTTTCAATGTAACACTCCAATCTTCACCCTGTCAAGTAAGTCAACCAGCCTCTGTGGCACAATGTCAGAGGCTTCCACTCTGGGCACTGGTGTCTGCTGGTTCGATCCCCATAAGGGAAGCAAAGTGCATATACCTGAGGAGTCGCAATTATGACAAAACATGAGTTGTGTTCTTTTTATTATCTGGCAGGTACTGTATCTCATATCTATGATTTGCTTCTCGCAACTGAGAGGACGCGGGCAGATGTTTGCCAACTGGCCGACCAACCATTAAAGCGTTAGCCTGTAGAATTCATCAATCAGATTGAATTCAGACCTATGAAGGAAAAAATACAGATATATAGATATTTTAAAATATCTATAGATCTATCTTTTTTTTTTTTTTTTTTTCTCTTCATAGGTCTGAATCACAATCTGATTTGGATGGTTACCTACCAGGTAACTCCTTTTTTATTTTATTTATTTAGATATATCTATACTAATAAAAGACAAAGCCCTCACTCACTCACTCACTCACTAACTCACTGACTCACTCATCACTAATTCTCCAACTTCCCGTGTAGGTAGAAGGCTGAAATTTGGCAGGCTCATTCCTTACAGCTTACTTACAAAAGTTAAGCAGGTTTCATTTTGTAATTCTAGCGTAACGGTCATAACTGAATCCTTTTTCCGCATATATACGCCCATAGCCTGCAGCTTGGTCGCCATGTGAGGCGGAGTTAGCCTCCATCACCACACCACCTACGAGGTTGGCTGCCTGCCTCATATTTTGCCCTCCATCACCACACCTCCCACGTAATTGAGTGCCTGCCCATATAAGGCTGTCTGTCAGCAGCAATCCAATAGACACGTTGCCGCTTAATATTCGCAGGCAAATCAAAAGTTAATACCGGAATGCCTGTTAAACATCTTAGATTCACGAGTAGCGATTTGGGTGGTGAGATGTCTATTGAGGTGATCACTGTAATATTTATATGTCATTGAAATGTATTATTATCAGGCATGGTTTAGGCACCTATGTCATCAGAAGGGACCAGAAAAAGGGACCTCAAAGTTACTATTATGGAAGTTAATTTAGAGCACGGATGCCATGAATGTAAGAGCTGTGATAAATAAAGTTCCCTGCATACTTTAAAAGAAAGTCTGCCATCATTACATTTTTACAATTTGTGAAAACAAGTCATGGTATCAGAATAGAGGACAGTCATGGATTTTGTTGGAGTTCCCTCGCCACGAATTGACTGGGATTCTCAACCTGCTGGGAGACTGGGAAAAAATTCTGACAGCACATGGAGCGGATGTTTTCTGGCCTGCTAAAAGGCAAAGACGAGAATGAGAAATGCAGCTACCTGCTCCTGTGGACTGGGGAAAAAGGAAGAGACATTTTTAACACATTGACTGTCACCCAGGAGGAAGCCAAAGTACTGAAAACTTACTATGACCGTTTTGATCGTTTGTCATGCCCAAGACGAATCGATATTCGAGATACAAGTTTAATGAGAAGACGAGGGTATAACAGACTTTGATCACTTTGTAACGGAGTTAAAATTGCTGGTGAAGGACTGTGCTTATGCAAACGAAGATGAGATGGTCAGGATAGAATAGTGTTTGCACAAACTCAGCAAAAGTGCGACAGAAACTTTTAAGTGCCGGGTCTGAGCTAACATTAAATAAAGCCGTGGACTTTGCAAGATAGCACAAGCACAGCTGAGAAACTTTGATGCATGTACTCGAGCGCTCACTGAACTGACTATGAACGAGTAGCAGACAACAAGCAAGAGCTCCACAGAGGCTAAACAAAAACGCATTACACAATTAAGAAGGCAGCAAAAGAATATGAAGCAGTGACGATACAAGCATATTCATAAGTGCAGCTACTGTGGAAACAAAGCACATGGTGGAAAAACTCAATGTCCAGCTAAAGGAAGACAGTGAAAAAAATGTGGTAAATTGAACCACTTCCTAAAGTTTGCAGGACTGGGAAAGGTAAACCTGTGCATGCAGTGTGTGATGTCTCAGATAAAGAGGAAGACGAGCTGCTAATTGATGTAGTAAGAGAGGAACAACCTCTGAATCTGAACAAGCCTTTGTAGATATATCAATAGGAAAGCAAGGTGTAAAGCTTAAGTTTAAATTACGTCCATAGACACACTGCCGCTAAATATTCGCAGGCAAATCCACAACTGTTAAACATCTTAGATTCACGAGTAGCGATTTGGGTGGTGAACATCGATGAATGAAACCTGTTATCTTTACAACGGTTGACAAACACAGAATATAACTTGAACACAACACATCCTCCAAATATGAACCTGATTGAAAGAAATAATGAGAATCAAATCCTTGATGACAGCAACACTCATAACACTCACAAAACAATTACATTGACAATCATGTTACGTTATTTTTAAAATGTTTCCTTTTCTTTTCATAACTTCTTTAACACACTATTTCTCCATCTTGAGCCTGGTATTTTGCTAGTATATAATATATGAGATAGAGAGATCCACTAGGGTTGATGAACATCTATTGGTTCACCCGCAGAACCACGACAGGTATAAGAGAGGAAGCATTGCCATATATCAAACAAACAAAATATTGTGAATTTTAACAACATAGTTTTCAGAAGTGAATTTTCTCAAACTAGAAAATGTTAGAATATAGTGAAATGAATAACACAAGACGTAATATTTCAGGTTCCAAATGACAACGCAGTTGCAACAAGTATAATAAGTACAATATGTAAAAAATCAAGATATGTGCCTTTTATTGTATTTTGTAAAGCGATTTGCTAATGAAAAACATACTATGATAAATACATGGTAGTGTCTAAATGGAAAAACCCTCTTAGCACATTAGATGCATTTTAGCCCTGCTTGCTTATGTCTTTCAGGAAGTTCTGTACCGATGTGCAACACAACAGGACAAGTCATCTCGACAGTTCAAATCCAGAAATGCCAATTCCTGCACCAAGAAAGAAAAAAGTAAGTACAGCTGCACCAATGATCCATGTTTTCAGGGGCTTAAAGCCCATTCTGTGTTGGGATGACACTAAATGTATGTCACATTAGATGAGTAGTCTATGACATAGTAGAGTAATGTGACATTGGCTTAAGGCCAGAAACCAGAACCACTTTTAATGATTGCTCAATCTACTTACCTTTATTTTATGTAGCTAGTACTTTTGTGCCTGGTTCAGTTGTTCAGTGTTGCCCTCTCTGATAGTCATTCCTCAGGCTCTACATGACCCTTGTTTCTATTTTACATTATTCATTACAGGGTTTAGGTGGGTGACATCGATTTCAGAGTTATAGATGCTGGAGGTTTTCTTTTTCTTCACATCCTTTTAGAAACAGCTTTTGATTATTTCCATTTATATATTGATCAATTGAAATTAATTCAATCATCCCGGGTTAGGGACTCTGTGCCAACAAAACGTTACGGGTTGTAGTTTACATGGCTGGATGAACATCCCAGCCGGGAAAAGGAAGCAGACCGGAAGGAAGAAATGGGCGGATACCCCTACAGAAGCAAAAGATGGCAGGGGTTTTTATTCCCCACCCGTGTAGCAGCAGCCCAATCCCCCCCCGGGACGGCCCCCTGCGGGTCCGGGGTCCCGGGGGGTTTCCCGGGGAAACAATCCTACTCAAATAATGAACTTCCTTGCTGCGGAATGTTTCCCCATCGGCGTTCCCGGGAAACCCGGAAGTACTTCGTTCTGTAATAAAGGGACCACCCCCTGTTACTCCAGGCGAGGGGGCTGGGTGGTATAGAAAAACCTGGAAAAAGGAAGCGGTGGGAGAGAACTTTTGGGGAAAAAAAAGACCAGTGTTTTGTGTGTATTGGTATCGTCTGGGGGTATTTTTAAAACCTTCATTTATTTTTGATAAGGACTGTTTTTTTTGTGATGGGTTTGGGTAGTGATCCCCTGGGTTTATCACAAGGTGTCCCAAAAAGGGCAGATGGTAAATAAAAGTGAAAACAAAATCAACAGGTGTCTCAAAAAATAAATATAAAAAGAGAAAGTAATAACATAAAGTTGCTCTTTTATCCCCCCACAGTTGGTACTTTCAATAAAATAAAAAAAAATACCCCCAAAAAAACCTAGGAGGAACCGGGCCTGGGTATGGGCCCCATTTACATCAAGTTTAGGTAAAAAGAACAAAGAGTAATGGAAACAAAGGCCCCCTGGCTCTACAACATATGAAGACGTAACCCCAGCATCCCCAGCAGATTTCCCGAAGGCAAGATTAAAAAAATAAAGCCTAAAAGGGGAGAAACCTCAGTTTCCCGCGAGAATCTAAAGAAGCATTTACGCTGCTGTGCCGGGAAAAACCACTCTGCTGGATAGAATGGGGGGGGAGGTCAGTAAAACTTTGGGTGGAAGGGATGTTGGGTGAAGGAATGGGAGGAAATGCGGCTGTAGCATCGGGAAAAGCTCAGATTGAGAATTTGGGGTGGGATTACTAAAAAAACATCTGCAAAAAAGTACCTGAGGCGCTTCCTGGCGGGAGGATCAGTGGAAAAATGGCAAATCACTTAAAATATTGGGGTGAGCATCTAAATTGAATTTTTTAAAGTTTAGGTCCTTGACAAAAAAATAATCAAAAATGATTTCCCGAAAAATGGGATTTTAAAAAATCTAGATGCTAAACAGGGGGTTGGTGGACAGTATAAAGCTTTACAGACAAGCATATAAAATCCACTGGTCTTAAGGTAAAGGACAGAGAGTTACAAAAGTAAAGTGGGAGAGGAAGGTTAAAGATGGAAAAACATTAAATTTTTTGAGAACAGACCTTGGTTTGAAAGTAAAAAAAAAAAAGGAATAAATTTCAAACTTAGACCTCAGGGACTAGAATGTTGGAGGCCAGCATTGAGAAAATGTTGAAAGTTGGGAGGCCCATGTGGGAAATGAGATGGGATGACCACTTGTCTAAAGGGGTTGTTAAAGATGGGATAGTGTCATGTTGGACAATTCTGTGAAATTTTTTTCAACCCCTAAAAGTAAACATGTAGGATTCAAAAAGGTCCCAAATTGGTTTCATAACATTTTTAGTTTTGTGCTGTAAGGAGGGGGGAAGGGGATCTCTGGGCATTTTAAAAATTCAGGGGAACCAACGGGGTTAACAGGGGGAATAAACCTTTTTAAATTTTAAATCTTCAGTCATGTCCCTCTTAATCTCCCCTTTTAAATAATCTTTAAAAGGGTTTTGCTCCTTTAGTCTCATCTCAAAGGGTCAGACCTCTGGTCCTAGGAATTTTAAAGTTTCTGCCCCCTGGACTCTCTCTGGTGCTGTTTTGTATTTTTTGTTGAATATAGGGAAACCCAAAACTGTACAGTCTCCCCGATGAGGTCTCATTTAAAGTGCCATATAACCTCAATAACTTCCTTTGAAAGGGTCCCATCAGATTACAGTTGATTACTTTGTATCCTCTTCCCCATCAGGCATAAAGGGCACACAAGAGCACTGTACCTGCGATCTTTTACCTTTGCTTCTGTTTCATACCATTTATTCTAGCCTTCAGTTCTCTCTCTACAGTTCTTTGGGGTTTGTTTGGGCCCGCCTCTGGGTCTCTTACACTGTGGTGTACGGGGAGCTATTTTTGTGGTACTTTTCCCGGCATCAAATCCGTCCCTGTTCATCTCCGACCCTTTTACCTCTATCATTGAATGATGCCTGTGGGCTTTGTAAGATCTAGCAAGTCCCTTTCTGGAGATCCGGCTCAACCAGAATATTCTGCTTATTTTTTTTGGGCAATTCATTAAGCAAAAGGTTTTTGATCCCGGTTATATTCACATTACCCATACCAAGATAGTTTTTGTTTCTATTATGATTCTGGTCTTTGTCTTTTTGGGGGGATATTTTCTTCCAGACTCTTCATTTTGTTCTTGGTTGGGGCCCCGATGCTGACTCTGCCCCAAGTAAAATAAAGCTTCTACTGTTAAGTTTTTTCAGCATCATCAACAACTAATTTTCTGTTTGATTTATTATAAAAAGGGGAAAACTCCACCAAAAAATTTTTTTTAAAATTTTCCCACCCACCTGTTTTTTTGGAGAATTGATTATTTGATACATGGACAAACTCATGGACTCTGGACAAATAAGAAGTGAAAAGGGGAAAGTACATGGGGGGAAAAAAAAAAAAATTCATGTAATTTGTTTTCTGATCCACATGTCCAATATACATTTATGTATGGGCAAAACATGCAAATTTGTGCATTTTTGCTAAAATATTAACAGTTACTTCCAAGCTCTGCATTAAATGTAAAAAAGGGGGTTGTCATTTCCACAAGGCTGTGCATTTGTTGTCTCCCCTCCCCTTCTTACCATGAAGCATTTTCTTTTTTTTAAATTTTCCCTTGTGGAATGGGACTTCCTTATTGACATTTAATGCACAGATTTTGGGAAATAACCACTGTCAATGTTTATCCCCCATAGATGCGAGTTTGATATTCAAAATTAATTTCTCTAAAAACATGAAATTAAAAAATTTTTTTATCTACAAACTATGTGGGGTGAAACATTTAAAAAATATATACTTTTGGGTGGAGTACTCCTTTAAACCCCTCAGGAGATTGGGGTTAATTTCCCACAGAAAAAAGTGGAAAAGAAACAAATTTTAAATTTGTTTGTGGGTGTAAGTCTATTAAAAAGTGGGAGGCAAAAAAAATATAATAAAAGATGATAAAGCCTTTTCTGTAAAATGAACTCTTTTGTTCAGGGGAAATTTTATAGTTTTCTTTTTATATAAACACATTAAATGTTAATTAAATTACAACTTTTCTGTTTGCTTTTTTTCCCCACAAAAAATCAATTAATTTTTTTTTGCCCAAAATCACACAAAGTCAATGGGGTTTTAAAGGCCCTGCCTCTTGCAACCCTCAGCCGACTCTCTAAAAAAGACAAGAAAAAACTCACAAAAAAAGGGAAAAAACCTTGTGAAAAGGGAATTCAATTTAACAGTAGATGACATCCCATAATAGGATTTGTTTAGAGTCCCGGGACCTCAGCATCAAGCTGCCTCACATTTGGCCCATTCCACAGCTGGGGCCAAGCCAATCCAATGAAAGGACCCCTCTTTCCCCACGATTCCTGCGTCCTCCATCAGGGATGACTTTACCTTAGGCGGGAAACAATTTGGCAGGGGGGGCCCGTGGGCCCCGGTGCCACATTTGAACCCCGGGGAAGAGAACAGAATAGGTGAGGATTAGTAACATACCTCTTTTAACTGCCTGCCCTTCCTGTATTGAGCCAGGGAACTCCATTTGCCTGTTTGATTTGGGGTCATTTCACCGAAGACTCTGTCCAATCCAGCTACTCGGGTCTGTCCAGAGCAGTGCTTGACACAAGTTAGGAACCCTACACACCCCCAATTCAGTAGTATCAGTTAACTGCACTCCGTTTGGGGATTTTTTTGAATTTCCGCTTGGGATTAATAAGTACCTATCTATCTATCTATCTATTTGGGAGGAAAACCCACACGGAGAAAAGGGGCAGACACACTGCAGATTTGAAAGCTGAATGCTGTATCCTTGAGAAAGTAGCTCTGAATATTTTGGCACCATGTGTCACTTTGTGAAGCTATTTATGCACAATAGAAGCTGCATCTATTCACGAATCAATATAAATGTGAAATGTGTCTCTCATGGGAATATTTATCACATGAAAATGAATATTTATGAAATCAGATTTACATACAAAGCTGGTTTTGGGCTTTTTGCACATGTGGAATAAAAGACCAAAAGATGTAATTATTCAGGGTGTGTCTGACATTTTTGTCTTGTAGGCACCGGCTATCAGAGTTTTATTTGCTAATGGGAAGGACACGCTGTATTGACTCCCTCAGACTATGACTGGTGTTACTGAAACACAATGCATAACGTTGGGAAGCCAGTGATGTGCTGAGAAATAGCAAATAAATGTTAGTTCACCTTGAGTCAGGTTGATGTTGCGGACACGGTTGTTTATTGACAGTGAAATCCATTGTCACACAGAAATTGCTTGTTTGTGATGGTCACGAGTTAGATACACAGTTGATGGAGAGAATTTCAGCAGGTGTCCCCCCCACCAGAGAAATCAAAACCCGCGCGCTTTATTATGGTACAATTCCACAACTGAACATCCATGTTCATTTGCCCTTTTAGCTTTAATTTAGACCTAGGGGTGGGCAATGTGCATCATGGAGCGCAGTGGCTGCAGGCTTTTTTTCCCAAAGCCATTTTTTTAATGAGAAGTCCATTATTGCTGATGAAACACTTATTGCTTAAGTGACATTTTGATGCTTCATTTTTAGTGGTCTGCATGTCAAGGTATTCCACCCTGAATTCTTATTTCAATCTTAAACTTCTGCATTCAGTGTTTTATGGCTCCCTTTTTAGCAATAAGATGTAAAAGACAAAGCAGCCAGCAGTTCTCCAGCTAGCTTTTTCCAATTACATCTTGTGTTACATGTTGTTTGATTTAATAAAACACTTAATATAAAAATGTGACAGACTGAAAATTATCTGTTTTATTGACAAAGGTTGGTTTCTAATCAAGCAATTGGAATTGGGGTGAAAACCTGTTTGCCACTGCAACCCCCAGAACTGCATTGTCCACCCTGAACTAGACCAGCCTGTGCGTTTCCCAAACTACTGTGACGCTTTCCCGGGCACAACAGCCGAATCATAATTTCACCCACATACAGTTTATTGTACAATATTTACAATGTTTTGCTCGCTTAAAACCCCAGTGCCTCTTGCACCCCATTCCCCAAAGTTCAGGGCTCACAGTCCTTGTGCCTTTCCTCGGCCTCCTGTCCCCTCCCAGCTCTGCAACTACCTCCCGACATCCACCAAGCTGGAGGGGCGTCTATAGGAACCGAATGGGCTCCAGCTGCTTCCCAGCAATTAAACTTGCCACACCCATGTGGCAGAAGTGCCGACTCGCCCGGGCCGTCCGGGGGTCCCTGTGCTCCCGGCACTTCCTGGTGTAGGGGGAAGTGCGGTCCCGATAAATAGGCACTGGGTGCCGTGGCCCGGGAACCCGGGTCCCTACAGGGCTGAGGCTTCCACCCCTACCGGCCTCCCGCATACCAGGACGGCGCCCCCTCTCGGTCTGGAAGGCCACGCCCTCCTCGTCCTCCAGGCGTCCCGGCGGGCTCCAGCCCTGGCCGAGGACCACCACAGGGTAAACCGGCATTGGGCGCACCTGGCGGTGGCACCAGGGCCTTGGGGGTGGGCTTCCCAAGCCCTCCAAGGCCCACCCAGGACCCCCCGCCTGGAGGC
>NW_024384425.1:0-2081 GCF_016835505.1 Polypterus senegalus
TGATTCCTGCCAGTGCTTCTATGATACAGAGTAACTGGGCTATGAATTTGGATATGTGAATTAAAAAAACAAAATGGAGGAATGAATGAATGAGGCAAAGAATGAGGAGACTGCATTTTATGATGCTTTTTAACAATGAAATTAGAATGACCGTCACCTGATGTCGACCATTGTCACTTCTGTTTTGACTGACAGCAAACAATTTGGGTGACTGGACTGTAAAGGAGCTGAAGTATTTTTTCTTTGTTTTAAATGCTTCTTGTACTTCTTGATTCAGAAAATGCAGGACTGCATGTTGCAGTAGAAACTTGACAAGCATGACTGAATCTGTTTTAAATACTTAAATCTAACTTATTTAATAGCGACATAACCGGCTACTTTGAATGAATCCAAATGTTATTCAAGCTTTAATAATTTGGTCATGTGAAAGGCAATTAAAATAAAAACTAAAGTTTAAGTGAAATTTTGCATTAAACTGTAATGAGGCTTCAATGTTAAAATACAAAGATACTGTATGTCTCTCCTTAGGTAATGAAAATATGTTTTGGTTGTTAAATACTAAATTACATTTATAATACTTAATATTTTGTCTTTGATGTCCAGTTTCTTTTCAGCACAAACACTGGGCACATTTACGGTATTTACTTAACTAATTCAAACATTTATAGATTTATTTATACCCACTTCTTGTATTTTTTTGTTTTAAGTTAAACTGTAAGATATACAATAGATGGCATTCTTATTCTGGAGAGATTTTATTTAGGGTTTTGCACGAGGGACACTGTTACTAAGAAAGGTGTTTAAGTTTGAAGCTCATTAATCAGTTTTGACTTAATCAATCAAAGTCTTTGTTCTCCTTGTTACTCCCTCCTTATGTTATCTAAGAACTCATTTTCTACTTCAGCTCACTTACGTGTAACTTTTTCAGTCCCTGTTGCTTTTTCTGCTTTGTCTTACCTCGGCCTTCTCGAGACCTAAAACATCTTTCTAAGAAACACAAGCAGCTTGAAAGTCACCGTAGTCCTCTAGACGACAGCACGAGGCTCCATTTGCTTTGTGGCTGCCTTGTTATTGGTGAACAGCTATATGAAGGCTTCGGTGGGATTCTCTTTTCTCCTGAGCTATGAAGTGCAGTTTCAGTTTGTCCCCCCAACATAGTGTGTTTTTTTTTTCTTCAACAGTTGCCACTGCTGGCCCCGTATGTGTTTGTTCAGTTTAAACTTTAGATAGATAGATAGATACTTTATTAATCCCAAGGGAAATTCACATAATCCAGCAGCAGTATACTGATATAAAGAAACAATATTAAATTAAATAGTAATAAAAATGAAAAGAATTAAAAAGAAAAGAATTAAAATAAAATTAATGTTCGCATTTACTCCCCCGGGTGGAATTGAAGAGTCGCATAGCATTAGCTCTTTACTTCAAGCACTTGCTTCCATTGTTCTATAATTGTCTTCTCGTGCGAAGCTTCGTTACACAATGGGTCGATATCAAGTAGCAGCTTCTCTGACCTTTGAGTCCAATTCTATGGAAGTGATTCACTAGAGGTGATGCTATTCTGTTAGTTCTCATGTTCGACAAGTGCTGCAGTAATCTAGTTTTCAAGGTTTTACCAGTTTCTCCCACATACACTTTTGTACAATGTAGGCAGATTATAACATATATACAATTAGTTGTCTCCAAGAAACTGTGTCTTTGTTCTGTTACTGAAAAACATTCTGTTCCACTCCTAAATGATCTCTGGTTATACCAATAAAGTGTTTGAAATCTATCCGTCTTTATTTTTATGTGTGTCAGTTTGCTATGAATCAAAGTATCCTTGAGGTTTTTATTCCTTTATATGCTCCTATAATTCGGTATACTTGAAAATGTTTTGCTTTCTGTTTTAGATGTTCAAAATTAATCCTGAGAATTCTATTTGCCTTTACTGATAGATTGTTGTAGGTAAGTATTGCTGGAATCAGTTGATCCCTTTTATCTCGTGTGTTTTTTGTTCTGTCCCTCTGATGGGTTTCAGTGTTTTGTTGGCTTTTATTTCTGTCTTGTTTTAAGAAGTTTTGGTAACATTTTTTTTAAAA
>NW_024384426.1:0-15636 GCF_016835505.1 Polypterus senegalus
CTTTCAAAACTTGACTTGATTTTTTATGAAAGAAATAAGTGGATAGGACTGGCGAGCTTCGTTTGGCTGAATGGCCTGTTCTCATCTAGATTGTTCTAATGTTCCAATATGAAAACACAAGAACTGGGATGTCAAAAATGACAGCAGGGACTCTGAACTGATGAGTCAATTCTGAAAATTTCAGCTCTAACAGAAGGCACTTTTTCTGCCAAAGGGGTGGAGAACAGTACATGTATAAATGTCTGCACAGTAGAATTGTCCACACAGATACATTTCCTGAGGCAAATATTCAGGAGATCCCATTATTCCTTCTCCTGGTTGAAATAATCTGTCTCAGTATTCCAGAAATCAATACATTTATGTTGATGAGCTGAACGTAGTTCCCACCTCCATTACAAGGCTCGGTTCACAGACACACTTAGCATTTTGATTGATTCTTCCAACTACTAAAGATCATCTGCCCTGATGTGTGGCAGCAATGAGCCTCGGATGTGGACCCTGATCTTAGATTTGCTCACAGAGCCAGGAAATAGTGTCGCACACAGTTTGCTTCTCACTCTGGGTGGGCAGAGTCAGGTAAAGCCAGGCAGCATGAATGAGTAGACAAAGGAACAAAGCAGCTGGGAGTGCATGGCACCATGAATAGCCATAGTACCATGGCAGAAGCAGCCATTGAAGAAGCAAAACAGTCCTTTTTAGGGTCACTCACCAGAAAGTTGCTAATTTGATTCCTCCGTCGCTCGCAACTCCTGGGTCATTACAACTCCTTTGACCTGATGATGTCATTCTCCACGAATATCCTATTGACTTTTCCTAGCAAGATATTGTTAACCAAATCAAAGAAAATGAAAAAAACAAATGGTGTCTTGAAAGAATGTATTTCATTTTTAATATTGTTAAAAATGTCACTTAATGTAGTTGTAAAGTACTGGCAGATTTTAATTTCGAAACCAGTTTTTAATTGACATTGAAATTTATAAAAAGATATCAGTTATTAAAGGCTGTAAAAGAGAGCAACAATATACACAAAGTTATAATCCACCAGCTCTGCCTCTGCTGCGTTCTCACCAAAATTTGAAAAAAATGAAGCTAAATAAAATAAAAGGTAATGTAAGACATACTGTGTGACCCTTCCAAAGTACCCCTCTACTGAAGGACAAACTAGAAAAGCAAAGTTTCTTATATTGAACGGAGAACATACTGCAGCTATTATAGTTTTTGACCAATGAAGCAATTATATTCTCAATTTTAGATAGAACAACCATTATTTGTACTTTAGACCACTCTAGAATAATTAAGTTTAAAAAAGGATGTCCACCAAGCAATGAAAGTGGTACTAGCCAAGTTCTTCCACCTAGAGACTAGTGATGAGCAAACCCTGCTGAAATTGCATCTTCTTCAGTTCAGCAAAATCACGAAAATGTTCATGAATTTCATCTAACACAGAGAAATGTGTTCAAGTCAATGGGGGAAAAAAAACTGAGCGAGTGCTGAGTGAAATAAAATGGTAGAGTGGTCTTTTAAGTTTTCCTTAGGGCTAGGGAAGCATCTGTCAACTATACTGGAGCAAATTTTGTGGTCAAAATTTTAACTATAGCTTTGAGGCAGCAGTGCTATACTTCCCTGACATAATACTATACTCCATGTCCACAAAGATCAGAGTTCCTTATCTTTTTCAGAGCTCCTGTCACTATGACTAACACCCACAGAGCTTGTGATACAAAGGATCAGTGTTAAATACTTTAGCGGTTTTCCCTGTCACTAACTGATCTTTGCTACATAATGTGGCACATAACACTGTACATAATTCACATATGCATGTAGCAGATTATGCAATGCCCTAAAGTGAGGTAGAGTACACTTATAGTGCGCATGTGTGAAAGTTGTTCACATAAACAACGCAAATTGGGTAGATAGTGCAGATCAGGTACTGACATCCCCTTCCAACATGGCTGCTACAGATCTGTGATGTCACACTAGCCCTGAAACACATCATGGGTCACTGGGACAAAAAGTTTGTCTCAACCAGCTGCACAGTTAATTTCCAAGGAGAAACATCAGTGAAAGGTTTAATTGCAAACCCAGCAAATTTGCAGCGAAACGCACCTTGGCAAATTTTGTTAATGAACCCTGCTAGAGATTATCAACTGAACGTAAAGAAATAGCTTTGTGATGAAAAATAGAAAAGTAAAAGGTATAGAAATCTAAAAGTAATAATAACTGAGCATGGCTGGAAGGGTTACGCTCAGAATAGCGGTAGCTTAAAAAGCAACAGATGACCAGAGAGCAGCCACAGGAGAAGAATCCTAGAATGCGTGTAGAAAAGTTCCCAAAGTGCTTACAGGGCATGTCAAATTATAAGTGTAGGGAAGAACACCACCTAGGAATAAAATAAGTGCCCCTTGAAACAAGCAAGAGCTGAAGATGGCTGCATTAGAGGCGTTGCAGAGCATCACCAAAGAAGACCCTCAGCACCTGCTGATGTGTATGAATCACAGACTTTAAGCTGTCATTGCATGTGAGGGATATGCGACAAAGTCCTAAATATGACAATGACTTTAATAGACCTGTCATTGCCATGTCTCAAACATTATGGTGCCCTGAAATGGAGGAGTTATGGATAAAAAATGTTGTATGCCCTAAATGTATGCAAATCCCCTTAAATAAAAGTCTGCAATGTGCAATTTAATCACAATATCTGAATTGTTTGATTTGAAGTTTTGAACTGTGGAGTACAAGATTAAATCAAGGTTTCTATATGCTGATAATTTAACAAATATTCAAGTCTAAAATTTTTCCAATTCCTTTAGGTCACTTCTGTTTACTGCCCATCTAATCTAGAAATAAAAACTGTGACAGGCAGCAGTGCACAAAGGAAAATAAAGCTGAGGAGTGCCTGTGTGCCATTACGCAGGTGACAGGAGACCTCCGTTTGAAAGTGCAATGGAGCCTCAAAGGAGAGCAGGATGTAAAAAAAAGAAGACGAGATAGAAATCACACATGGGGACTTCACACTTTCCCAATGAGAGCTGATGTTGTGCCTACTCTATAAATTTGGAGGAACTTTCAATTTAAATTAGTTTTGAAAAGTTTGCTTATAAATTATTCCTTAGTGTTACCTGTACTGCAGAAGATAAAAAGTAGGAAATCTGTTATATAGATCTGATTAAATAATGCATTTGTCATATAACATTATAACTGTTCAAAGTCTAAGACGACATATCACTAGAGCATGAAGAGCAAAGGAATTCTGCGTATCAGTGAGGACATATCTGAAGGTAACAGGTTTGATTTATTTATTTAGAGGTCAATTGAGACACTGTGTCAATGTGAAATTTAGCCAAGTAATACAATGTTTGTTGCATTGTTTTATTTCATTTTGTATTATTACTCGGTTGGTTTAGAAATCTTACATTTTAGCAACAAAAAAGGAATAAATGAAACTGTAAAATATAGCAGTAAAGTCACAAGGTCCTCTATATAAACATCTACGTATGGAAGTGTGTGTGTCTGTCTGTCAGGCATGGTAAGTGTGAGGCTACAGCATGAAGCTCAAAGAAAGTGACTGTGACGAGAAAAGAGAAACTCACTTAGCCACTAAGACATGAGCAAAGTGAGCACATCGGCAAAGCAAAACCGCAGAAAAAAGAAAACCTCACTTAGCTGCTAATGCAGAATCAATGTGATTGATTGATTGAAGTGCCAGAATCCATGGTTTCTAGGAGCGTTTTAACAGCACAGACTTACACAGCTAGCATTTAATAATCAGATATTAACTACAGCAGAGCGCATTCTCTCTGACAGAACTCACCACAATGTTCAGAATTCAGGTGTAGCCATCATGCCGTTGGTTCAAGGGTCTGAAGAGAAAAGGTGATCTGTTCAAATAATGCTGCATCCCAACTGCTAATAGTCTTTTATATAAATAAATCATTATTAATGATTAAAATTGTATATGTAGTATTTATGAGCCGATGAAGTACCATAAATATTATGTTGACTGCAAATTGTGTCATTATTTGTACAAAGTTTCTGTTTGATGGCTGAATTCTTTGCTGTTGTGGTTTTAAAGTGATGTCTAACTCTTTGTGAAAACTTGATGACATATCAAATTTTACTCTTGGGGTAAAAACTTGAAAGTAAACTGATAGGTAAGAGAATACTTTAGTGGGATTTTAACAATATCTAGAATATTGGGAAGTGTCAAGGCAGTGCTGTGGTGATGTCAAGGGCAGGACTGAGGTTTGATTACCAAAGTGTTGAGGCGCCGTACACTTTCTTCATTTCTGAATTTGAGCTACTTGAGTATACAAGTCATCCATTACTTCAGTTATACTTATGTCGTACGGCTGTCTTGTAATACAGCACCATCAGTATAAACTCTAACTGCTTCCCTTTAAATGAACTTTTAATAAGAACCACAAGTATTGTTTATGTTGGGCAATCAGTCCTTCAGTGTTTGTTAAAATGCTTTTTTACATTTCTGTGCTTATCATTTTTCATATGGCAACAACATAGTAAGTACTGCATAATACTGAAATGTTATCTTTCAACCTTCTCCCATGACAATGAGATGCCCAAGTGAAATGTTTCTTCATATAACATAAAACGTCTACGCATGGAAGTGTGTGTGTGTGTCTGTCTGGCCCGGAAGTGCGAGGCTACAGCATGAAGCTGAAGGAAAGCTACTCTGTCGGATGCGACTGATTGATTGAAGTGCCAGAATCCATGGTATCTAAGAGCCCAAGCTTTTTATCGCAAAGGCTTGCACAGCTAGTATAAAATAAAATGGCAAGTACAAATAAAAAGGTTCTGCACAAACTCAGCACCAACGCAGCCCAGTGTGCTTACTTCAGACTTCCATTCATGACTTTGTGCTCATCATGTTGAGTATAGCAGTTCAGCTTGCACTTACTGTACCTAAGACCATCTTGTCAGGTATCTGTTGTATATTGCAGCTGCACTCATGACTGGAAATGCCAACATTAGACATGTTGTCTAATATTGAACTGAACTTGTAAACTATATTAGCGTTGCACTTTGGTTTGTACAGAAAGCACTGAGAGGTCAAGCAAAATGACCCCTTTTATTGGCTAACTAAACAGATTACAATATGCAAGCTTTCAAGGCAACTCGGGCCCATTCTGCAGACAATACGTATTACAGACACTGGAATTCCTTGTCCAACAAGTCTTATCAATAAATCTTGACTAGACATCGTTCTCCTCTCATGCTAAATGAATCTTAGCCTGAAGAGGTCTATTCATTTTTAACATCTAAGACGTCTCACTTAAAGGTTTTCCAATGCTGTCTCTGTCCTGGTGTCTATATAAACACAGGGCATTTCCGTTTCTGTATTACATCTTTGCCTGAAGAAGGTGCCTGAGTCGCCTCAAAAGCTTTCATACTGTAATCTTTTTAGTTAGCCAGTAAAAGGTGTCATTTTACTTGACATCTCACTACATTCATAATGGCTAACACGGTACAACACCCTAGTGCTACAGACATAAAGCACTGAAGCACTTTGCACCACCCTTGCTGATTGTGTGTGTCCTAATTTTCGTGGCTCATTCTTGGTCATGTTATGTATGCGTCTGGGTTCACGTACAGCCAAAGGGCATGGAGCCTGAGAAAAGCCGAGCTCCTATTAGTGAAGGTGCTTCTCCATCTTTCTATCCTGTTAACATCTGCATAATATCTAACCCTTAGAACTGTTTCTTTAATTTTTATGCTATGCTCTTTGTGGGGTATCTTTGTCTCATGTTTAAGAGGAGGTCCCAGAACTATGAAAACACATAGTTAATTTTATGAGCGGAGTTAATAAATTAGCAAAGGCAAACACAAATCATCCTTCTCTTTCTCTGTTTGAGGTTCAGACAAGGTAGTAGACAAGCTGTTCACAAGTAAACCAAACATACTTGCTATAACTAAAAACACAGTACAGTGTATTCAGAGTATAGAGTTATTATTGGGAGGATATTTGGATATAAGCAGGTACAAAGACCCAAGACAATAAATGAACAACTCAAGAATATCTAAAATATTTTGGTTTTCTTTTATCCTTTCTCCTATGAAGAATCCAATCCTAAGTACAAAGAGGACTGTTTCATTTATGTTAGGTAGATTGCCCAGAGAGGACTGGGCAGTCTCTTGGTCTGGAACCCCTACAGCTTTTATTTTTTTCTCCAGCCTTTGGAGTTTTTTTTTTCTGTCCACCCTGGCCATCGGACCTTACTCTTATTCTATGTTAATTAATGTTGACTTATGTTTATTTTTTATTGTGTCTTCTATTTTTCTATTCATTTTGTAAAGCACTTTGAGCTACATTTTTTGTATGAATATGTGCTATATCAGGGGTCTTCAACTAAAATCTATCGAGGTCCAGTCAGAGAAAATTTCTTGAAGCAAAGGTCCGGTCCGTCTGAAGATCATGTTGTCTAACTATTTAGTATCATGTCTATTTAAGTAGCCTAGTAGTTGTATCAACATCTGCATGTAATTAATACTAGACTTTCAAATCAAATTAGTTTAGTACAATTCATAATCCTTTTGACAATATTTATTTTCAAACACAGAACTGAACATTTATGTATGACTGCAAATATGTACTTTTTTGTTCTGTCAGTGTATAATTTCTTCTTTAATTTAATAAACAAAAGTAGGGCTGCACTTCAAAATAAGACAAAAATAAATTATGAAAACTGTGCATGCTTAAATAAAGTGCTAAACTTCAGAAGAAGACAAAAGGAATGGAGAAAAAGCTTAACATTTCCCCTTTTCTGTTTCACATTTTGACTCAAGTCTCAACCAATTTCACAGATAACAAATCTCAACACATCTTTACAATGTAACAGGTTTAACACTAGAATTACCAGAGCCTACGAAAAAACTCGTAATTCCGTCCCACCTTAAACTGCTTCTTAAATCTCTTCACACCTCTCCGCCAGCGCCCTTTGTCTTCTAAATGTGCTGATAAAGAGAAGCTCGGAGCAGCCGGCTATTCCATCCCCCCACCAATTTAGAACGTGCACGAACTTCAGCTTGATTGAGTATCTGGGAGTGAAGTGGAGTTTTAGAGTGGAAATAATAGATCATTATTGGGAACACACGCATTTCATGTCTGTTCAGTTTCTACAGTAATCTGTGTCAACACATTGCTAAAACAGAAACGTTTTTTATATTCTAGTGGTAGATGACAAAATGTAGGCATAAACTGTATAATGTATGAAGCCTGAAGTCCAAATAGCAAAGAAACATTTCCACAAGAATAACACAATTGCGCTTTTATTCAAAAATATAACTGCAGAAACAAAAAGCCGCCTTAACATGCGACATTGACACCAGTTTATTGTAACTGCCTCTGTGGTTCAATAGACTTAGCCCCCGCTTGGGAATCAAGGGGTCGTGAGTTCGATCCTGTACCCCTCCATTTTGAGAAGTAAACTGCTCTTAGTCTTACTGTTTTAGAATAAAAGCATACATTTGATTTCAGGCTGTAACAGCCAGTGCAATTTATGATCCTTGTAAAGGTTAGCTTTTTTTTTTGTATTCACTTTTCATTCTCTCAGTCGCGTTCAGAATCAATCCATACAACCCCATCTGACACGGCTGTTTTCACTAAAGACGCTTATAGCTCTGCAGTGTACCACGATGCATACTAACGCCAAACCAAACTCCCCATCCCGGGTTCTGACACACAAACGCTGGCGAAGCTGCCTTCTTCGTATCTCACCGTCACTTGCTTTTCTTTTTATTCAGTTTTATTGAGTGTTCCTGCCAGTCCCCGCATGTTGCTGAATGCGGTTTCTTTTGTACTCCGTGACATGCAGAGGAAAGAATGGTAAAGACCAGTAACTTCAGCGCTATATGCAATCATCAGACACTCCCCATATGCCCGTGTTGTTCAAACACAGGAACATATGTTGGTGTAAAAGTATAACAAAAGTGCACTTTTATTCAAGTGCACTTTTTCCATCGCCTTTTCCTGTAAGAAGCAATGTACACACTTCTCCCTATGCTGGGGTTTCTATTACACACCTGAAAGAAAGAGACAATACATGTGAAAATATCCAGCATACAGCAACATGCGGGGACTGGCAGGAACACTCAATAAAACTGAATAAAAAGAAAATCAAGTGACGGTGAGATACGAAGAAGGCAGCTTCGCCAGCGCCTGTGTGTCAGAACCGGGTGGGGGGGCGTTAGTATGCATCGTGGTACAGCACAGAGCTATAGCGTCTGTATTCTGTTTCTTTTGTACTCCAGGGCACGCAGAGGAGAGAATAGTAAAGAGCAGTAACTTCGGCGCTATATGCAATCATCAGACACTCCCCATCTGCCCGTTGTTTTGTTATACTTTTCAATACTTTTATACTGCTCAAACGGGCATACTCAAAAAATACACGTGTAACGCCACGAAAAGTGCACGCAGACACTTCATTTCGCAAACAAAACAAGTGCACTTTTATTCAAAACTACCTGTATAACCGAAGAAAAAAGAAAGCAAGTTACAGTAGGCGATTGATACGACAGCTTGCATGGTGCAATGCTAAGAAGTGCTGATTTTCATTCCGTGCTATATAAAATCATCACATTCAAATATTAACAGTTCCCAGACACCCAAGGACCGTCCTTCCTACATTTACGACACGTGTACTTGTTGCCGTGTACACACCTCTCTGTGCTATGGTTTCTATTACACTGAATGAGCACCTGACACTGTACTTTCTTCCCTGGGGGAAGGTCCCGCATCAGAGAATTTCCAGTTCCTGCATAAATTCACACCCGATCTGACGCTGTTTGTTTTCAAATAATATTGCATTAGTGCGATTATATTTTCACATATATTGTCTCTTTCTTTCAGGTGTGTAATAGAAACCACAGCATAGAGAGAAGTGTGTAGATTGCTTCTTACAGGAAAAGGCGATGGAAAAAGTGCACTTGAATAAAAGTGCACTTTTGTTATACTTTTACACCAACATATGTTCCTGTGTTTGAACAACACGGGCAGATGGGGAGTGTCTGATGATTGCATATAGCGCCGAAGTAACTGGTCTTTACCATTCTTTCCTCTGCATGTCACGGAGTACAAAAGAAACAGCATACAGCAACATGCGGGGACTGGCAGGAACACTCAATAAAACTGAATAAAAAGAAAAGCAAGTGACGGTGAGATACGAAGAAGGCAGCTTCGCCAGCGTTTGTGTGTCAGAACCCGGGGATGGGGAGTTTGGTTTGGCGTTAGTATGCATCGTGGTACACTGCAGAGCTATAGCGCGTCTTTAGTGAAAACAGCCGTGTCAGATGGGGTTGTATGGATTGATTCTGAACGCGACTGAGAGAATGAAAAGTGAATAAAAAAAAGCTAACCTTTACAAGGATCATAAATTGCACTGGCTGTTACAGCCTGAAATCAAATGTATGCTTTTATTCTAAAACAGTAAGACTAAGAGCAGTTTACTTCTCAAAATGGAGGGGTGCAGGATCGAACTCGCGACCCCTTGATTCCCAAGCGGGGGCTAAGTCTATTGAACCACAGAGGCAGTTACAATAAACTGGTGTCAATGTCGCATGTTAAGGCGGCTTTTTGTTTCTGCAGTTATATTTTTGAATAAAAGCGCAATTGTGTTATTCTTGTGAAAATGTTTCTTTGCTATTAGGACTTCAGGCTTCATACATTATATAGTTTATGCCTACATTTTGTCATCTACTACTAGAATATAAAAAACGTTTCTGTTTTAACAATGTGTTGACACAGATTACTGTAGAAACTGAACAGACATGAAATGCGTGTGTTCCAAACAACGATCTATTATTTCCACTTCAAAACTCCACTTCACTCCCAGATACTCAATTAAGGCATGAGCTGAGAGAAGTTCGTGCACGTTCTAAATTGGTGGGGTGATGGAATAGCCGGCTGCTCCTAGCTTCTCTTTATCAGCACATTTAGAAGACAAAGGGCGCTGGCGGAGAGGTGTGAAGAGATTTAAGAAGCAGTTTAAGGTGGGACGGAATTACGAGTTTTTTCGTAGGCTCTGGTAATTCTAGTGTTAAATGCCCATTTTCTTCCCCTCTTATATTCATTGCCACACTTTTGAACATATGAGACACACAGGTTTAGTGTTTCCAGTGGGAAGTATGAACAGAAATGAGTTTGTCCATTCTGGATTAAATACCCTATTTTCGCTGTCCACTTTCCTTCTTTTAGAGAGCGCCATTTGCTCCGTATATTTCTGTCCCTTTCGCCGTGTCACTCGTCTCTTCTTTATCCAGCACAGTCTCACAGTATCTCTCAGTAGTCTTTATTTTTATCGCTACATTTCTTTCGAACGTTTCGGTTCCTGACCTTGCCTCTAACACACGTTTCACTATCTTTCTTCTTTTCGACCGTATCTCTGAAAAATCCCTCCTCTGTTTGCGTACATGGATTCGTAAAACAACGTTCACCGACTAGAATCCGCAGACTTGATTGGATGAGAGGTATCACGTGAAATGGCTTAGCGCGTATACTGTGTATTTCCTCACCATTACCGTAAAGACTACAAAAGCTGCGCGGGTAAAATAGAAGCCCATCATGTTTAAATGATAACCTTTTGTTTTGGCTGTAAGTCAAGGTCCGTATGAGACAGCTTTGCGGTCCGGATGCGGACCGAGGTCCGCCTGTTAGTGACTTCTGTGCTATATAAATAAATGTTGATTGATTGATTGATTGATTGATTATTAAGTACTGTCTTGTGAGTGTCTGCGGTGGGCGGCACCCTGCCCGGAGTTTGTTTCCTGCCTTGTGCCCTGTGTTTGCTGGGATTGGCTCCAGCAGACCTCCGTGACCCAGTAGTTACGTTATAGCTGGTTGGATAATGGATGGATGTGAGTGTTTTGTAGGAATTCTGGTCCTCTTTGAATGGATAGAATGGATAAACCTTCCTCTAGTGTATCTGTTTCTTGCATGCTGTCATACTATGGTGCTCATTTTCTTCACAACTCATCTGCATACAAACCAGTGCCCCCGTCTCGCCCTTGTGACTGTGTTTGTGTGTATGGGTGTGTGGTTCCCTCCAGCAATGCAGCTTCTCAGTCTGTCCCCTTGTACTTCAGCTTCAAGCAGTGCACAGCCTTTAGATTTTTTGGTGGTTACTGTCCCCTGAGACAGCTGGTTCCACCTCATCTGTGATTAGACTGCCAGTCCACTTCAGTGACCATTCCGTGTAGCGCCAACCTGGTCTTTAAATGCTTTGTTTACTGGCACATACCATATTTAATACAGTGTGAAGGTGTGGGCAGCTTCAACAGTTATAAATCTTTTCATTTCAAGGGCAGAATTAACGGACAATTGAGAATCCCAAGCCAAATAGACTGCAAGTCACAGGCAGGAGGAGGAAGAGGAGGAGGAGGGGAAGGAGGAATTAGAGCAAGGGAATTGAGAAACTGCCTTGGACACCAACTAGACAGGGTTACTTGTGCCTTTTCCAAATAGAAGATTGGAAAAGGACCACTCGGAGAGACGGGAGAGAGTTTCAGACTAGTGCACCTGAAGAATGGAACTGGTTTTAGGGTTTGGATGGATTTAATTCCAGGGTGAGGATTAACATGACGTCAGTGAAAAGCACTCTTTGAGTTTAATGTGTGGGAAATAATTTGAGACACAAACTCATTGGTGGTAGAGTTGTATAAGTAAATGGGAGATAAAGAGAGAGAATGGTGGTAACATGGCAGGTGAGCAAGTGGGGAAGCCACAGCACCAGACAGAAAGGCAGACATGATTTATGAGTGAGGCAGCCTTGGTTTGCTCTGTTCTGTTTAATTTGTATTGTCCTTGTGTCTCTGTTCAATTAACATACCTTTTCATTTGTCCTCTTTAGTATTGTGAGTGCAGACGGGAGCTACAAGGGTGCTCTGTCTTGTCTACGAGACACAAATCTCCTGAAATTCCACTGATCAGGTACTGCCTACTACTGTACAGTGTACGTTTATTTAGGGTTGCTAAAGTCTATTCTGCAGATAACCTCCATAAACTCAAGCGTCTGTCTGTCTGTGTTTCTTTCAGTGCAAGAGACATGCCAAGCATGAACCAAACCTCAACATCTGTGTCCGAGTTTGTCCTGCTTTGTACAGTGGACTCCCAGAAGAAAAGCTATGCAGTTGTTATCCTCATTATGGTCTACTTGGTGACTCTGCTTGGGAATTTCCTGGTCATTTTGGTCATAGCAATGAATTCTCAGTTGCAGAAGCCCATGTTTGTTGGCATTGCAGCTTTAGCGGTAATTGACCTAATTGGCAGCACAAATATCATTCCCCAGCTAATCGCCATTCTTTCAGGCTGGGCAGCTATTCCCTATGGAGCTTGTTTGCTTCAGATGTTTTTAGTGTTATACTTAGGTGGGGCACAATCCTATCTCTTGGCTTTAATGGCGTGTGACCGCTATGTAGCAGTTGTCCATCCTCTAAGGTATTCTACAATTATTACAAAAAGAACCATCATGGTTGCTGGCCTGTTCTTAAATATTGTTCCAGCTGCTTTTGTTTTAACAGATTTAATCTTTATCACGGAGCTTTCATTTTGTAGCACTAATACTATAAACTATTGTTTTTGTGAGTATGTATCACTAGTTAAAATAGCCTGCAATGAAAATCCTAAGTACTTTGTCATTTTGTCAGCCGCTTCCTTTGTGTTTGGTATTTGTCCATTTGCATTTATTTTACTTTCCTATGCAATGATTGCTTATGCTGCTCTGAAGATCCCATCTACTGATGGAAAAAGGAAGACATTTAATACGGTAACCACCCACCTGCTGGTGGTGGGACTATCCAATATTCCACTTTTAATCTCCACTATGTTAACTGGAATCGGAGTGAAGCTGTCCATCGAAGAGAACAACGCCATGATCATTGTAGCAATTATCGTGCCGCCAATGTTCAACCCCATAATATACAGCTTCAGAAACAAGGAGATAAGAAGCAGCATCCAGAAACTTTTTAAAAAAACACAAAATATGCCACACATTCAGTAGACTTCAGATTTATTGGATGTTTAATGCTCAGTGAGATGATAATGCTGTGTTTTACTGGTATATTTATCATTAATGTCAATAGAATACATGGAACAAAGCGACAGCAAGGACGTGTCATTGAAGGTTTTGTAATTTCTTGGAATATGTTTTTACTTATTTAATGTTCCTATGACATAAATATAATAAAATGGTTGAATCTGAAGCTCGCCTGTAGATAAATTGAGGACATCGTATTATCTATCTCAAGAACAAGGTCTCATCCTGACCAGAACAAGAAACAGACAAACATTGAAGACCCCCCACTAAGGCATTATGTGCTCTTCTGCTAGCTTTCTTCTGTTTTATTTTTTAAGAGAGTTTAAAATTGAATTAGAAAGCAAGCTGATTGAATCTTTCTGCTAGTGCTATATTTTCTTTGTATTAATATGGTAAATGAGATTTACTATTTTGATGAACAGTAGGGCTGCAATTCATACAAATCGGGAGTGGTCTCCCCTAGAGCATATGTTCTCGTATACTCAGATATGGGGATGGACATTTGAAGAGTAAACCGCAAGACAATGATTTTGTTTTTATATTATGTACATTAAAGAACCTTCAATGACAAATCAAGTCAAATTAATAATGTATTGAACAATTTTTATTAAAAGTAAAGTTGAAAAAAACTGGACTCTGCAGCTACATGAATAAAAGGTAAAGTACCACTCACAGTTAATGGGAATAGCCCAAAAATTGAAATAAGACCCTCAGCACCTGCTGATGTGTATGTCAAAACATTATGGTGCTCTGAAATGCAGGAGTCATGGAGAAAAAATGTTGTATGCCCTAAATGTATGCAAATCTCCTTAAATAAAAGTCTGCAATATGCAATTTAATCACAATATCTGAATTGTTTGATTTGAAGTTTTGAACTGTGGAGCACAAGATTAAATCAAGGTTTCTATATGCTGATAATTTAACAAATATTCAAGTCTAAAATTTTTCCAATTCCTTTAGGTCACTTCTGTTTACTGCCCATCTAATCTAGAAATAAAAACTGTGACAGGCAGCAGTGCACAAAGGAAAATAAAGCTGAGGAGTGCCTGTGTGCCATTACGCAGGTGACAGGAGACCTCCGTTTGAAAGTGCAATGGAGCCTCATAGGAGAGCAGGATGTAAAAAAAAGAAGACGAGACAGAAATCACACATGGGGACTTCATGCTTTCCCAATGAGAGCTGATGTTGTGCCTACTCTATAAATTTGGAGGAACTTTCAATTTAAATTAGTTTTGAAAAGTTTGCTAATAAATTATTCCTTAGTGTTACCTGTACTGCAGAAGATAAAAAGTAGGAAATCTGTTGTATAGATATGATTAAATAATGCATTTGTCATATAACATTATAACTGTTCAAAGTCTAAGACGACATATCACTAGAGCATGAAGAGCTAAGGAATTCTGCGTATCAGTGAGAACATACTCCCCATGGGCTCACCCCCTATGGGAGGGGCCAAGGAGGTTGGGTGCAGTGTGAGTTGGGTGGTGGCCGGAGGCGGGGACCTTGGCGGCCTGATCCTCGGCTACAGAAACTGGCTCTTGGGACGTGGAATGTCACCTCTCTGAAGGGGAAGGAGCCTGAGCTAGTGCGCAAGGTCGAGAGGTTCCGGCTAGATATAGACGGACTCACCTCGACGCACAGCTTGGACTCTGGAACCAATCTCCTTGAGAGGGGCTAGACTTTCTACCACACTAGAATTGCTCCCGGTGAGAGGCGCCGAGCAGGTGTGGGCATACTTATTGCCCCCCGACTCGGAGCCTGTGCATTGGGGTTTACCCCGGTGGACGAGATTTTGGCCTCCCTCTGCCTTCGGGTGTCGGGAAGGGTCCTGACTGTTGTTTGTGCTTATGCGCCGAACAGCAGTTTGGAGTATCCACCCTTTTTGGAGTCTCTGGAGGGGTTGCTAGAGGGCATACCTTCTGGGAATTCCCTCGTTTTGCTGGGAGACTTCAATGCTCACGTGGGCAATGACAGTGAGACCTGGAAGGGCGTGATTGGGAGGAATGGCCCCCCCGATCTGAACCTGAGCGGTGTTTTGTTATTGGACTTCTGTGCTCGTCATGGATTGTCCATCTTCAAGCATAAGGGTGTTCATATGTGCACTTGGCACCAGGACACCCTAGGCCTCAGGTCGTTGATCGACTTTATGGTCGTGTCGTCGGACTTGCGGCCATATGTCTTGGACACTCGGGTGAAGAGAGGGGCGGAGCTGTCAACTGATCACCACCTGGTGGTGAGTTGGCTTCGATGGTGGGGGAAGATGCCGGTCAGACCTGGTAGGCCCAAACGTGTTGTGAGGGTCTGCTGGGAACGGCTGGCAGAGTCCCCTGTCAGAAGTAGCTTCAACTCCCACCTCAAGCAGAACTTCAACCACGTCCCGAGGGAGGTGGGGACATTGAGTCCGAATGGGCCATGTTCCGTGCCTCTATTGTTGAGGCGGCTGACCGGAGCTGTGGCCGCAAGGTGGTCGGTGCCTGTCGTGGCGGCAATCCCTGAACCCGTTGGTGGACACCGGTGGTGAGGGATGCCGTCAAGCTAAAGAAGGAGTCCTATAGGACTTTTTTGCCCTGTGGGTCTCTGGCGGCAGCTGATA
>NW_024384427.1:0-6083 GCF_016835505.1 Polypterus senegalus
AATTTTTTTTTTTTCCCCCCCATTTACACTGAAAGGGTTTCATTTTGAACTATATTTGAAAAGCCAAGAGCCTGGGACCTGCGCTCCTACCTCTGAAAGAGCTGAAGAAACAACAAGTGACTTGGGAAAGCATAAGCTCAAACCTGACAACATATGAATCAATTACAAAGCATGACTCTCATGAATGAGCACAGCGGGCAGATAATATCAGAAAACAAGGCAGCTTCAATGAGATGATACTCAGACTTATTTCAGTCTTCCTCCCAACCTTCTTTTAATGTCCTGTAATCCCTAGGGCTTTTTGCATACAGCAGCTCAAAGGTGAAAGCCAGTGGAACATGTGGAATATCCAGGTATGTAGATGAGTATAAGGGTAGTAAATGATCCAGTTCCTTACATGCTTGCTGACCACCTTGCACAGCATATGTTTGACCATCTAATTAAACTGCTCTACTATGCCAGTTTGAGGATGGGATACAAAGGTTTTCATTGCTTAATATAGAGCAACTTGGCATCCTTGGTCCATTAAAACTTCAGGGATACTTACATGTGCAAAGTCGTCTACCAGTTACTGCGGTATGTTTGGAATTGGTCAGTCTCAAGGAATAACCACTGTGAATTGTGTAGCATAGTTTACTATCAACCAAAATATTTTTGACCATGTGCAGAGGGTTAAAGGGCCCTACTTATTTACCCTATCCACTTAAATGAAATATCAATGAATGAGAGGGTCAGTACATCCAAGGATTCTGCCATAATTGACATTCTGGATAGTAAGTACAAAATTGACAGACCTCCTCATGAAGTCCTAGCCAATAAAATATAATTTAATCTGTTCTGATGTCTTCTTGATTCCCAAATGGGCTCTAGAGGAGATGAGTGTGTACCAATTCACTAACTTGCAGCTGGTGAGTTCACAGAACTATCAACATTGATCTAGCCTTACCCTCATGGTCAACCATCGATTCAACAAGTTATTATTAATTATAAAGTGCAGGCCCAGTGGTATTGGATATGATGTACACTGTTCATCAATCAGAACAAATACAGTTTTGACAAACTTAAGGGAATCATCGTTCAATGTTCTTTGTTGAACCAAGCTAGATTTTGCCTAAAATGAAAATGTAACTCTAGAGTGAATTTGGAGTGACCTCAGTGGGCTGAAGGATGCTCCACAAAATCTCACATTCTGTTCCTATGGGAACAGCTCTATGAGAAGGCGTTACATCGTCCTTGTCATACTGGGTGAACCGATCCTACTCTACAGCCGATGGCAGTATGACATGGATATAACTTGAGACAGCATTTCACCATATCTAACAAGTCACAGTTCTTTTACCATGTTGGTTTATTCTTCTCTGCTTTTAATTTCTCACCAATCTCACCCAGTATCAGATTATAAAATTGGATTACACGGACAGCCTCCTGATCTTATGAGTTTACCCATTGGTAAGAGATTTTATAGAGGTGGGCCTGTACCATCAAGTTTTCCTGTGGATACAGGTTAGACTAGTGATCAGATTCCCACTGTCACGGAAGCTGCGTAACAGAGCAATAAGCAAAATTCAAATGTTATTGCCAGAATCAATGGGTGCGGTACCATATGCTCATTTATTACAACCACCTCAGTGCAGGGAAAGGAAAGAGGATTGGCAGTGAAAACAATACCTTTGTCCTTGCACCCAACTGCATTCTATTGGCTCACCAAAGTGGGAGAGTTAGGGATGGTATGGCCTAACTGACTTGCAGGAGGGTTGTGTGCTTCTTCTTAGGTCAGACCAAAGTTTCTGTCTTGCAGCACAGGCTCTAGGGTAGAGATATCTCCTGTCTGGGACTTTTGACATTTACGGACTGTTCTGAGCACTTAACATGTGGTTGTGCAATGTCACTTGAGAACAGTCATGAGACATTCACGTCGGGTATTTAGTTAGGTCTTGGAAGTTGTTATCTTAAAGATATACTTGTTTATGTGTTAATAATTTAAGAAGATTGTAAGACAGCAGTCTGTCACTGAAGCTGTTCCTCTCTGGAGATGATGTTTTCAGTGGGCGCAGTGGATTCTTAATGATTGACAGGAGCCTGCTCACACCCGTCACTCCATACAGATGTCAAACTGTCCGCTCCATGCCCACAATACAGCCTGCCTTCCTCACCAGTTTGTCCAGGCATGGGTGTCCCTCTTCTTTATGCTGCCAACCCACCACCCGCATAGAAGGGGGCACTTACCAACTGTCTGATAGAACATCTGCAGCATCTTGTGCAGATGTTGAAGGATCTCACACCTTCTAAGAGTATAGTACAGCTCAGTCCTCTCTTGCATAGAGCATCAGTATTGGCAGTCAGTCAATTTATTATCCAGCTGCACTATTATTTATTTATGGTCTGTACCCTCTGCAGTACGCTGATAATCCTGGGGTCGGGATGGGCCTGGGCCTCTAAAATCACCACCAGCTCCTTGGTTTTGCTGGTGTTCAGGTGTAAGTTTTGAGTCACACCATTTAACAAAGTCCTTGATTAGGTTCCTATACTCCTCCTCCTGCCACTCCTGATGCAGCCCACGATAGCAATGTAGTCAGCGAACATTTGCACATGGCAGAACTCTGAGTTGTATTGGAAGTCCGATGCATATAGGCTAAACAGGACTGGAGAAAGCACAGTCCCCTGCAGCGCTCCTGTACTGCCGACCACAATGTCAGACTTGCAGTTCCTGGGCGCACATACTGAGGTCTGTCTGGAAGATAGTCCACGATCCATGCCACCAGGTATGAATCTACTCCCTGTCTCTGTCAGCTTGTCACTAAGGAGCCGAGGTTGGATGGTGTTGAAGGTGCTAAGAAATCCAGAAACATAATTCTTACAGCACCACTGCCTCTGTCCAAGTGGGAGAGGGATCGGTGTGAGGCATCCTCGCTCCACCTTCTCCTAGCATGCAGAACTGAAGAAGGTGGGGCTTGGTGAACCTGAATACATTGCGATTTGTCTCTTTCCACCATTCTTCCAGAAGGTACAAGAACATTAGCTCTTGAACCAACACTTTCATAGTTATCTACAGAGCATTAAGAACTCGACAGCCTCTGCTAGACAGACCTCATGTATGAGATTTTAACATGTGTACATTGTCTGTTCTTGGTACTGTACTACTGTCACTAGTCCGTGGGAACACAAATAATGAAATCAAATTAAATGTGATTTGTCACACAATTATACACACAAAACAATACCTGTATGTAGTGAAATTGGTTGCTAAACTCAGAGACTTGCTATTAAGTGAATTTTAAAGGTGTGACAGATTGGGACTTTGTCATCCCCTGAACCCTCAGACTACCGTGAAACCCGTTATATAGCGAGAATTTGGGCCTAGATTTTTGGCTTGGAGTTTGGGGTCGGTTTATACAGGTATCGTTTCCCGATTCAAGATTTCCAAACGCAATGCCCGGTTTTTCCGATGAATCGGAGTAAATAAGACAAAAACCCCAGAGCATCTTTCAGATGAAGAAGTAACTTTGCATGCGGGGCTTTAAATTAAATAAGAATTTATTCAAAAAAGTGTTTTTTGTTGTTGATTTTTAATAAAATTTATAATAAATTATCGGGAAATTTAAAATGAAATTTTTTGTTTTGATTTACAATCGACATCTTGCTTTACAAACAATGCGGTCACGTGTATCCGCTTGCGCGATTGTAAACAAACACCGAGCATTAGTTCGTCAGTCGGCCAGATACATGTGTTTGTGGATGAATTGCGGGGATTTACCTATATATATAATTCATTT
Source organism: Polypterus senegalus (assembly GCF_016835505.1). NCBI lineage: Eukaryota > Metazoa > Chordata > Cladistia > Polypteriformes > Polypteridae > Polypterus > Polypterus senegalus. The sequence continues at coordinate 3,774 of NW_024384427.1, forward strand.
AAGACCATGCAACCAGACACATAATTGCTAGGAAGGAAGAAGGTAAAAAGTAGCGATCTTAATCAGAAGCGAAGATGGACATTGTGGGAAATATCTCCCCCCTTACTGCAGCCCAAAGATGTCAAATTAAATGGTAAATTACAGTATGACATTGTTTCTAGAATGAAATCCTTTTATTGTCACTATCGCGCTACAATGAGATTAAAAGCAGCTCCTTCAGTGCAGAAAAAAGTTCTGTATAGGGCTTGTTATGGTTGTTTTTAGCTTTAGCATAAGCGGATCTGCCCCGCTTCTCTTTCTTTCCCTCCCTCCGTCTGTGTTGTCTCCTAGACCCCACAACAATCACGGAGAGCCCTATCTCGCTATGTTGTCTGGGATTTGTGCGTGTGATGAAAAACACTCGAAACAGATGTCTGGCTCTGGACACCCATGTCTATAAGGTTCTGAATAGTTGTAGCGGATGTTACGCCAAACCCCATGTACAAACAAGGACAAAAAGTAAACAACAAAAAGTGCACTGAAAAGGGGAGCCCTGAGCGCTGCGACCATCGTGCCGCCATGCTCTAACAATGAAATAGGCCAGGCACTTTTCATAACTTTTTGGTTAGTACATTAGAACAATTATTGGTGTTTTGGTAAATTATGCACATTATATTATATATCAAAAATGCCAGCAGTCTCAAATTCTCGCCAATAAACATTATAAATATACGCGAAGAGACACTTTTAAGGAAATTTAGAAAATTTTGCTTGGAGGGGTCGGCTTAAATACAGTCATTGGCAAATACATGTAATTTAGTAGGTAGAGAAGGGGTTCGGCTAATATACGGGATTACGGCCTGTATTCCAGGATCTCGTTATCGTCAGACATCAGGTAAAAGTCCAATAATAATATTTATTATCTATACTAATAAAGGCAAAAGCCCTCACTGACTCACTCACTCACTCACTCCTCACTCACTCACTCACTCACTTACTGACTCATCACTAATTCTCCAACTTCCCGTGTAGGTAGAAGGCTGAAATTTGGCAGGCTCATTTCTTACAGCTTACTTACAAAAGTTGGGCAGGTTTCCTTTCGAAATTCTCGCATAATGGTCATAACTGGAACCTATTTTTTCGTCTATATACTATAATGACTTCTGCTTTCGATGCCGTGGGGCGTAACTCCAGTAATTTGAGTGCCTGCCCATATAAGGCTGTCCGTCAGCAGCAATCAAAAGAAACACTGCCGCTAAATATTGAGAGGTGAAGGACTGTGCTCATACAGAGGAAGATGAGATGGTCAGGTGGTGTTTGGCACAAACTCAAGAAACTACGAGAGAAACTTTTAAGTGCCGGGTCTTAGCTAACATTAAATACAGCCGTGGACATGACGGAGATGGCTCCAGCACAGCTGGGAACCTTGATGCATGTACACGGCGGCTCACATGAACTGGCGCGGTGTACAGACAAAAGCAACAGTTCAAAGAGTGCTGAACAAAACCGAATTACACAATTGAAGGCAGCAAAAATATAGTATGTGATACATACAAGCATATTCATAAGTGCAGCTACTCGGAAAAAAGCACCGGTGGAAAAAGTCAATGTCCGCTAAAGGAGACAGTATAAAAAAACCGTGCATACAGTGTGTCCGTCTCAGATAAAGGGAAGGCGAGCTGTTAATTGATGCAGTAAGAAGGAATCGATGAATGAAACCTGTTATCTTTACAGCGATTGACAAACGAATGTAACTTGAACACAACACATCCTACAAATCTGAACCTGATTGAAAGAAATAATGATAATCAAATCCTTGATGACAGCAACACTCTAACACTCACAAAACAATTACTGTATATTGACAATCATGTTACGTTATTTTAAAATGTTCCCTTTTCTTTTTCATAACTTCTTTAACACACTACTTCTCGCTGTGAGCGGGTATTACAGTATATACAGCGATCCCTGCTATATCACGCTTCGACTGGCTTCACTCTATCTCGATTTTTCTCAAACAAGCTTACATCACTAGCATGCCTTTCGAGAACTTTTATCTCACCCTGATGGCTTCTAGCGTGCTGCTTTCTAAGCCTTCTGACAATAAAACTAACGCGGAGGAGATCGTACTATCGGGAGAGGTGAAACTCTTGGATATGATTAAAGATGGCAATACCTACAAAAGCCTCCTCACGCATGAAAGTAACCAGCAACTGCTATCAAGATGTTCTTCAGCCTGCCCAGACACCCTGCCTACTCCTAGATACTGCACCACCTCTGAGACTCTCCTAGTGAGGTTGTGCCTTCATAGGTTAGTGGTTGTGTGATGTG